>NW_018224733.1:1324-39049 GCF_001263595.1 Phalaenopsis equestris | reverse complement strand
GCCAGATGTAACAAGAGAGGGAAAAGAGGAGTCGTGTCAGCTCTTGAAACACCGACAATCACTGGGGGAGGTTTTTGTTTGATCAGTATTAGTTTTTTCTAACTTTATTTTGAATAACTATGAAAGTTTTGAAAATTGAATGAACAAATCTGAATCAAGAATCCACTTTAACAAGCCAGCCTCTTCAATTCCTTCTTCTATTTCTCCCACGGGGGAACCACCCGCTTTCTTTATCTTCTATCTCACCTTCTTTGAGAGCCGGGTGGCCTTCTCTAATTGCCTTTAAACCTCAACTTCGCCTGAAGCGGCCTACATCTCTTTTCTCATTTTTTCCATATTCACTCGGGTCCAACAACTGATTTACAGTCAGGGGACCCATGTATTTCACCACAAATAGTTGCTAGCTGAGATGTTTAGTTCCATTTTCAGCCGCTGGGACATACTCTTGCTCTTTTTAAATAAGCTGTCAGTTGCTGGTCAGGATACCCCACTCATCACAAACAACACTGAAAACCAGAGCTTCAGTTCTTTATTTTATTCTCCAAATCATTCAAATGAAACTTTTGGGTAGTGCCAAAAACCACGTAGGCTCCACTCAGAGAGAGCACATATGCGGAAAATAGTTTGCAGGACCAAGGAACACCCCTTCTCCACGAGTAGATCATATTTCATAACCACGACAATGGAGTTTAGCTTCACTTGGGCTGGAATCACAACAAAAAAATTTAAAATTGTGCGGAGCTCTACACACAAGGGCAGCCGAAGCCCATAGAGAAATTGATCTCGTTTAGTAGCCCAAACAGTCACATCTACTTAAACCAGAATAAAACTTGTGTCATAGACACAAGTCTTGTCTAATTTCTTAAACTTGAGCTCAGTAAGGATTAATCTCTTAGTCAATCTAACTAAGCCAAAAATCTGAGGAGTATATTTGAGGGCCATTAAACTGAAAATATGCCAACCCAAGGGTAGCTAAAGTGGAAAAATTCAAAGCTCCACCTAGCATCCGTTTACACCTATTTAAATGTCGCATGATGAAGCAGAAGTTCCACATCATTTTCCACAAAGATGTCACTTTGGCATAACAATGATGATAAAATTATGAAAAAATTTTCTAAATTTTATTTATAAAATGAAACATTCAATAGCTGAATCTTCCGCCGCTTCAGAGGGGACCAAACCCCGTTTCATCAAACTCAAGTACAATGCAAGCCCACAAAACTCATATGTTTCTATCTTTTCTTGTCAGTATGGATATGGGAGGTCCAACTAGTGACACAAAATTTAGCTTCACCCTGTAGGTTCGCCACTTAGGCTCAGAGAGCTTCCACTCCTGCAACCTGGGCTCAAATAGTTTTTGCGTTTTCAACATGGGTTCAGAGAGACTCCAACTCTATAACATGGGCCCGTAGAAACTCAACATACACGACATGGGACTGACAAACCTCCACATCTATGACTTGATCCTGGAGTGCCTCTATGTCTACATACATGACCTCCAGTTCCTCTAGCAAGTCTGATACCATGGCCTCCCACTGGAGAATCACAGCTTGAGCGAAAAACTCCATGGGTTTCGTCCATACGGGGGACTAACAACTCATGAGATTCCTTTTGGCCATCATTCTCCCTCTCCTGGTCAACTGATGGAGGTGTTAGGATCGGATTAAGAAGTTGGGAGGATACCTCAGTTGCAGCATGAGTTGAAGGACCGACAAGCTCCTCTAGCTCAGTTTGGAGTACAACCTCTACTAGGTGGGAGTCGATCATATCCATAGTTTCCTCTACATTTTTTGAGTTTGCCTTTTAGAGATAAATTGGAGGACCAAATAAAAAGGAAAAGCTAGATTACTAATCATGCACTCAATCTATGACGTATGGAAGTTATATGCGATAAGAGGAGGGGCACCTCCATAAGGACCTGGAGCTTTACTTTGGATAGCTTTTCCAGCTAAATGCCATAGTGGAGCATCTGTCCGGGGTGGAGCATCAGCCTGAGCGACCTCCTTAATCAGAGGACAAAGCAAAGTGAAGTCTGGTGGCGAAACTTGCACGATCGTCGCCATAGGTTCCCCCACTTGGGACAATAGTTGAGTCAGACGCTGGTGAAGTGGTCCAGGGTCTAAAACATGCCCATGTTTCTGACCCACACCTTTATAAGTGGTATCGAGTCGGAAAATTCCCCAACCACTTCCATGCGAGGCATCTTCACGGTTGACTACTTAATTGATTTAAATCCTTTGGGTTTAGTCCCTTCGACCGGGCTTTTGGAACCAACCATTTTTATCTCATCTTTGTTTCTCTTCTTGATTGTTCAGCTTTCTTCGCCTACTCATTTTATTTTGATTGGGTGGGAACTTTCAATTTTTTTTTTTCTTTTATCCCCAAATGGGTGAGTTCTTAAAGCAGAAAGCTCACTGGTTTCTTAGCACCTGACATATTCATTTCGCGCATATTACCACACAAAGGTAGAGAATTAAGGAAATGAGATAAAAGAAATACGCACTTCACACTTTATTTAAAGGGAATAATGACACAAAAATCACGGGAATATAATTATTTAGAATATTATTAATCATTATGAGAGCAATCGTGCTATTTAGTTCTCTTATTCTTATAGAATTTGTCACTTTCAAAGAAGTAAGAGCATCAGATAACTAATTATGTACATCAAGATTATGCCTGCATGAATCTCATGAAAATACGTTGAATCACAAAACGAGAATTGATGTACAAACTTCGTCATTACACCAGTCAGCCCCTGAAGTTGATCGAACAAAAGATTGAACAACCCAACGAACACTGCTCAAACGCGTCGACACCTATCCAACCAGTATCTATTGTTACGCAAATCAACAGTCATTCAAAGAGAATCAATATTGAGACATTGACCGAAGGTGGAATGCTTGTTAGATTGCGGTAATTTACTCTCTATCTGATGGAATAATCCTACACAATGACAGTGTGTCTTTGTAATTGGTCCCCTCAGAAAAGGCGGCCAAGGATCATTCAGACGATCGAAGATCATTCGGCCGGCTGAATGACTATGGGTTGACCAAATAAATACCAAGTGATTAAGCCAGACATTTACGAGTACAAATCAATGTCAAAGGCAGTTACAGATGTGTAACGACACAACCAAAGCTTACAGGGTCAAAACAAGTATTATTCAGTTACAAATATATGTAAAGGTGTAATAACTCATAAAATTTGATAATAATTTCATTAATCGGCGATAGTTCTGTAATTTACTATACTCTATTTATGATTTATAAATAGGAGGGTCTTTTTTACTAGAATGAGGACGATTTCCAAAAAAACGGAGTGCTATTTGTGTCTCATCTTTGTGTTCATTCGTACGACAAACACTCTACTTTTTTGGTCATGATTTACAAGACAAATTAGGTGCCAACAATATTTAAACATGCTAAAAGCTTCACATTAAGCGAAACTTTAAGAAGCATCTATTTTGAGTTCTTAGTGGACGTCTGCATCAACCCACCAAAAAATTTATACATATTCTTTTTCTTCGAACATAAAATAATTTGCCGTGCGTATCTTCATTTATGATATAATATCTATTAGAATAAAAAATTTCATTAGAGATTTAAGAAAGTAATCCTTACAGTACTAATGCATCCACAGTTCTCATTTACACTTCTCCACTAAGTAAAAGTTGGCGGCTTGATTCTGCATTGTGGATTTAAACAGATCCGTATGAAAGGACGTGAGGCTTAGCTTCAATTAGGAATTTTGAGGATTTATATCTAAATCTCAACTATAGATTTGATTCTATCCCCACAAAAGGCCACATTATGCATGATAAATTGGTTTGAAAAAAATATATAGATAATAAAATTATTATAAAAATTTAACAGATGATGATTCTTGACTGATTTGCTACGTAGCGCATAGATGATTTCAATATAATATTAGAAGAGAACTATCACATTCCAGAGCGAAGTTAGAGACAACATGATCATTGCTACTGTTAAGTATTGTAGAGAAATGATTAAGTATTGTAGAGTAGGGCATATTTAGCTTTGGCTTGGTTCTTCTTCATGCCCAGAAAAATAATGTACAATCGATAAACAATTAGAAATTAGGGAGTTCTCAAGGATAGAGTTCATTAGAGAAATCTTGAATCTTCAATGTGTGAAAAAACTTGACCTTGCAGTAATGAAGAGAATAAACAAAACTAAAATGTAGTCATACCTTCATAATAAATGCAATTGTTCTACAATAGTTGTGGTTAGTTATTCCAGGTATCCTTTATGATTTAGGATGCTCTTCCAAGCTTTTTTATTATCTTGGTCACTGAGCCAACAATGCCCAAAGAGTGGATAAAGGGAGTATGCTGATATTTCATTAACCACATAGTTAGTAAAATCCCTCAATACAAACCCAAGTAAAGTTTAGGTCCCTAAAGTTCCATTGCATATGTAAAGCATCATATAGAACAAAATAATAACCTGGAGGGCTACAAATTAAAGTTTAAGAGGCTAGTTGTAAACAGCAAAATCTGAAAGAAGACGCTAAGGGCAGCTAAAACAATAAAAGAGTTTCAATGTTACAAATCTAACTCCAATTGCAACAATTTTGGGTTTCCAATTACTATATTATCATTTTATATACTTAGTTACTTGAATTAATATGTAGTTAAGTTAGGGGAAAAATCTAGTGTTAGTTCATAGATCAATCTTGCTCAATATAATGTTGATTAGTTGCTAAATAGATATGCCTTACTTGCTTGTAATGTGGGCAAGAAAACTTTGAAATTTCTCATTTTATATTATCTTGATAGAAAACAATACCACCCATTGATGAATCTAATAATAAAATGATAATTGCAAGCTGAAGACTTAAGAAAACCTACAAAAAAAATTATTTCAGAGATCAATAACTAAAGACTTATATCGAATATGGATTGAGACAAAGAAAATTGATCATTCAAATATCTAGATATATTACTGCTAAGAAAAATTATTTATATATAGTCATTATAAGCAACCAACTAAAAAGATTCAAGAATTAATATATAAGAAGTGGATCTCTTTTATCAGCAGAAATAATTTAGTCGTCAGTAAAGAAACCAAAGAATTATTCTATCAGAAATTACAGAAAGAGAAAATTCATAAATGTACGTATTATCAAAAAAGAGACTATACAAGGAATACGAGAAAAACTTGAAGCAACGAGTAATGAAAGCCAGATGTAACAAGAGAAGCATAAAGATGTACCATTGAATTATTCTCTAGAAGAGCACCATCTAAAGATAAGGAATATAACAAGAATTATTCCCAGAAACTCGACCAACTCTTATCAACAAAGAATATTCCAAGAATTATTCCCCCGAAAGTAGATGTCCATTAACTCAGCTAGGCTGAAAAGTAACATTAATTATTTTATGTAACGTTAGCTATGACAATTTATGCACTCATTTCTTTTCTATTTAAATCCTTCTCTCTTCTACTGAAGGAGGGCAGAGCTGATTAGTATTTCTTCTTCTTCTTCTTCTTCTTCTTCTTCTTCTTCTTGTAAGATAAAGATTTGTGTTTGCCTTTGCAGCTAATTATCTTCTTCCTGCTCCATGTCTATTAGTTTGCATTTTAAATATTAATGAATATTTTGTTTTTTTTATTGTTTGAAAAAAATTTTTGTTATAATTTTTTTCTATTCTAGCTACACATAGGGTAGGAAATGAACTAATGTTGTGTTTAAATCTCAAAAGTACATGCATAAGGTTGTGGTTTGTATGGACCTGTATGGTCTTGATTGAACCTTCACTTTCTCTAGAAAACTACAGAGAAAGGTGCAAGATGAACCAAAGATTTTAAGGTTAAACCCTAGAATAGGTAGAAATCATAATATGATTACATTAATTTAAACTCACATGCGGAAGCATAATGGACTCGAATGCTTTAAGATAATTTTTCAGACAGAAGAGTAGGAAGAAATTCTTAAATAAGGAAAAAGATTTTGAAGAATTTGATATAAGATTATGAAATTTAAAGAAAAATCATATGAATCTTATTAGACAGGCAAAAGAGGTACAATATATATTAAAAATAATCTAAATTTAGAAAATACTCCTGATCGAAAATCACTAACAATAGGAGAGACTTCAACTTCCTCTATGGACTGAGACAAAATACAAAATAAAAATTTTGAAATAAGTAACTTGATATTTTCTAGCTATATAGAAATAAATCTCAGAATTAACTCTTTCTTCGTAAAAAGATAATTGTTGTCATTCATATGTTATTTCTGTAATCTTTTTTGTGGATGTGTCATGTAGTATTTTTGCATACAAAGGTGTTTTTGAATAAGTTTATTCTTCTTTTTTACTAATTGAAGAAGAAGCTTTAGATTTTTCTTTATTTTCTTCTCGAGCAATTCTGATATTTGCAAAATCTCTAATTTTCTGTAATTCTGATAAGGATGATAATTCTTCCTCTGGTATTTCTCCACTGAGATACTTTTTTTATTTTGAATAATTCATTTAGAATGTTATTGTCAAAATGCTATCTCACATTCTAATTTCCTTGTTTGTAGATCAACAATTTCGAGATAATTGGGTATATATGGATTAGGATTTTCTTCAGTTTCTCTATTTATGTCATAACTTTCCATATTATCATCATTTATATTTATTTCCTGCATAATTCACGTGTTAGTATATCAGCAAGAGAATTTTTATTTCCATCTATAAATTCCAAATCAAACATATGTGCAGAGAACCAACATTGCCATCTAATTAATCATTTATTTGGTAATGAATCCACAATTTTCCCTTTAATAAAAGAAATTGTAGTTTAATTGCCTGTTCTAATTAAAAATGTTTCGTTTAAGAATATTTCAAAATTTTTAATTGCTTTCTTTATCGCTAATAATTCTTTTTCATTTATAATATAATTTTGTTCTGTAGCAGTGTAAGTTCCTGAGCTATATCTACATAATAGTTCTTTACTATTTCTTCTGACTTTAAGAACTACACCCTAATGCAATTTCATAATTGTCTCTTTCTATAATTAGATAATCTTTTGATATTGGTAAATGTAATTTTAGAAGTTTTTTAGATATTTCTTTAATTTGGTTTAGAACTTTTTCATTCCATTACTAAGACATATTTTTCTTTAATTTCTTTTGTGAAGGTGCCCTTAATTCTACAATTTTTTTTTACAAATGATTCGACATAGTCGACCATCCTAAAATTTTTAATTTTTTTGAAAAGATCTATTTTTGTTAATATGTGTTCTTGTAATTTAATGGAGCCTTTATATTTTTTTTAATAACTTTCTAAAGAGGGAATAAATTTTTAGGAGAGGTTATAGTTTTCATATTTAGATGGTTATCAAATAGAAGAGGGAATAAATTTTTCAGATTTTGATCAAGGGGACAATCACCACGTTGGCTGCGGTAAATAAGTTCGGTAGAGTGAAATTGAGATGTTTGTACTATTGGACAATTTAGTGAATAACCATTAGGAGTTATTAAAATGATAATATTATGAGTTTGTGTAAATGACGAAAATGAATTAATGAAATTATTACCTAAAATTATATCTGGACCATTGTCAGATAGACACCATAATTTTTGTATTTTTAGTAGGACAAATAGTATTACAATGTATTGATTGGTCCAAGACTAGTTTATAGTTTGGGTACCATTAAATGTTTCAAGTAGTAATTTTTGGGAATAGATTGGTATGTGTGTTGGTATTATACATTTTTTACATATTGTTATATCACTTCCAGCGTCACATAAGGCATGTATAGGGGTAACTTCGTAAGTAGGAACATATAATTCTACTGGAATGTAGCTATGAAACATATTTCGTGGAAATGTATAACTATCTATATTAATATTATCATGCGAAAATGTTATTGTATGTTGTTGGAGAAAATCTATTCCTACTAAAATACGGTTCAAATTTTTATCGTCTGCTAGAAATAAGTGTTGAAAATCTATTCTATGGTTATTTACATCCCAGAATCCAAAAAGTATATTTGCTTCGTGTGTACAAAAATGTTTTTAACCTAAATAATCTTTGTAAATGTAGGTTTTATCTTTTAGTGTCTGTAAATTTTGTGGTATTAAGTTCTATATGTGATTTATGTGATCCTGTGTCTATCAAAATATTACTTTTTCTTTCTGGAAAAATGTAATAACCAGTAACTAATAATTGATTGTTATTATATTCTTTTATAGTTAGGGTTGGTATGAATATAATAAATTTATTTGTATCTAAAGATTTTTTGGGTTGTATAGAAAGTAAATTATTCTTTTCTAGATAATTTAATTTCGAATATCGCTGACTACCAATATTTTTATCTTCTTCAAAATCTAAGAGTTGATTAGAGAAGGGTCATGTGATATTTAATTCATTAATTTCTTTAAGTTGTATAGTTTATCATATATGAGAAAAGAGTGGATCTATGTCTATTGGATTGGTATGTGGTTTAAATGTTATAGTACTGTGCTGATTTCTATAGTTATATGCAGTTTGACATGTGATGCTATAGGCAACGCTTCCTTCTCTTAACTTTACTCTATCTAATTTATGTTTTAATTTTAGAGATCTATCAAGGTGTCGATCATTTATATTGACATCATAATTAGGGTGTAAATTAAACATTAAGGTTTGATAGCATAAATTTCCTTGTATAACTCCTAACAAAGCGTCTTATTTAGAGTGTATAATTCTATCATCATATATTCATATAGTAATTGAGCTATCTATACCTTTTTGAAAATAAGCTTTAATTAGAATTTGAATTCCACCAAAAATATATGCTTATGCTTGTTAACCTCACTTTTGGTTGAGGTCTAGTCTTTCTTCTTTAGTAGCCTAGGGTCTAGCCATAGGACTTTCCTGTTGACTATTCCTAGAGGTCTAGAAAAGGAACCCTCACCGTTATAAATTCTAAACTCTTCTTTGCTCAACTTGAAGTTTCACATATTGATCCTAACCTCTAGCACCTAGTAGGTGGGGTCAATATGGTGACGCTCAAGGGGAGTCCCCATTGGACTACTTGGCCTTAGGGTTAACTCTCTGGTGTTGTGGTCTTGGTTGTTCTCACACACACACTTGCACATTACACTTCCACTCACTATCCTAAGCCCAAACATGTTTAACTTTTATCCCTTAACCCTTTCAGAGATTCATGTAGATGGTCCCTTAGACCCATTAGCCCTAGGCCCTAGCAGAGATTCATGTAGATGGTCCCTTAGACCCATTAGCCCTAGGCTAGGGTTTAGCTAGGACCAGTACATGGAGGACCCAAAGTAAGGAATTCGGTGATTGACACCATCAAGTAGGGTGATTGACACCACAATTTTACCAAAATATCCAACTTAGCCTTTTGCCCCCCAAATCTACCCAACTTACCAAACTACCCTTGAAAACCAAAAATTCCCAAAATTACCAAAAATACCTAAATTTGTTCAAAAATCATCTCAAAACATTTAAAACCATCCAAATTATCAAAAACACCCCTAAATTTTTAAAATTACCAAAATACCCCTGATTTTGGCCAAAATTATCAAAATACCCCCGATGACCCAAATTGTCCCAAAAGCTTCAAAATCATTTAAAATACCCCCCAAAACCAATTTGGACCACTCCATTGAGCCCAATTTGACTTATTTTGACCAAGAGCTTCAAATTACCTTGAAAGGCCCAATTGCCCCAATTCACCCACAATGTCAACCAATTTGATCCCAATATTCCCGAATTTCAATTTGAAACTTAAATTCATAATTTACAAGCTTTATTGAAACAAAATTCAAGCCTAATTGACCCACATTTGAATCCAAATTCAACCCAAATAAAAAGGCCCCAATTTGACCCAAAACCAAAATTTCACCAAATTGAATCCCTTAATCCTATCAAATTGCCCCAACTTTGAATCATAAACTATTTAAAACACTTACCCACATCAAATTGAACCGTTAGTTAGCCTTATTTAAGCCTCAATTCCACTCAAAAACAACTTGAAATAAAACCCCCAATTTTGTCGCAAATTAGCCATGTCCCAAATTTCCACCAAATTAAACTCTATGACCCAAAAATTTCCACCCAATTGATATCCAAAACTCTTCATGACAATCACCCACATCAATTTGAACCATTAATTGGGCCCTATCCAAACTCTAGCCAAAATCAAAGCCAAGTCTAACCCAACATGGCCAAAATTGACCAAATGTCCAAATGCCACCAAATTGACTCACCAAATCAGTTCAAAATCACTCCAAATCTTTTCTGAACTCATTTTAACAATCATATACATCATTTTGATCAATCAGTTGAGTCTAATGGCATGATTAACCCAACCCAAACTTAACTTCAAGCAAAATGACCAAAATTGAACCCATGACCCAAATGTAACCAAATCAAACCAATGCCACTACAACCACCATTTAGACTCTAGTGATCAGGCTAGACCCACCTAGCCCACTCGATATGAGCTATGGACCAATAGTCCCTTGATTTAAGGGATCTCACCCCATTTTTGACATAAACTTAAATATCTTTGCCATCATTGCTTACCATTAGGATTTAAGCATCATTAGCCACCTCTTGGCCTCGCTCAGCCCAAAAGTGACTTAACCCAGGCCTAGCACCACCTCAAATACCAGAAATAGCTAGCCCAAGAGAGCTCCAAGTAGCCAAAACCCAAAATTAAACTTCTCTGAGTTGGCTAAGTTCCATTGACCATCAAAGCTTTTCTTCTCTCCACCTCAGCAAGCCATTGCACCCACCAGCCACTCCTGAGCTTAGCGCAATGGCCATGGATATAAATTGACTCCTTCACGGCCAAGGAAAAAAAATGTTGGAAACCTAGGGAAAACTCTGTCGAAATCTCACCAGAGCTTCTCCAAACTTTTTTAAGTGCAATCCCGTTGTTCTCCAGCCCTAACTCCCACTATGCATAACCAATTTCCCCATTGAATTCTCAGCCGAAAGTAGGACATATTTCTTCACTCCACCACATTGCACAAAACTTCAAATAAACTTGTACAAACCATCCACTGTGTGAGAGGAGTTGATTCCCCACAAAAGCCCCATCACAGAGAGCCTCTAATCTAGCTCTACACCAACACCTGAAATCGACCTTACTTGCAATCATACCTAGACAATTCGAAGCTTCTCCAACCATCAGATTGAGGCCTCCCCTCTCAGACAAAGGTATTGAGCTCTCTCCTTAAACCGAGTTTAATTTGATTCTCCATGCTTATAGACTGTATTTCATAGCATTATAACTTTATTTAGGTGTTCTTTTTGAGTAGATGAAAGTGTAGGAACAAACTCCATGTGATTTGATTGAGTATCAAAAGAGATCTTTAGGTTTGAAGTTTAACGACTCTCAGGTTAGGGAGATCAGGGACAATGAATGAATGTCGTCCTTTTCCGTGTTTATTCAATGGACGCTTTTGATTGCACCTGACGGATGAATGGAAAGAAACAGTTGACTAAAGAGGCGGCTATGTGGCTGGCGGTGTCGAATGGCAGAGCACCACATGGAAACATACGAGGATCCAGTCAGCACCACGCGTTTAAAAAGAAAAATCATGCTTTCTGATTTATTTAAATGCCAGGGATCTTTGAAAATTCATAACTTTGCATACAAAACTCATAAAAAAAATTAAAAATACATTCTTGCTCAGTGAACAGAGGAGAATAATGTGGACTAAAAATAAAAATTATTTGTTAACTCTCTGATTTGTAATTAATTGAATACTCTTTATGGTATTTTAATTTATTGTGATTAAATATCGCTCACCATGACTTAAAATTTTTATGGTTTGTTCCTCATGACACAAGAGATGTTCTCTGATTTTTTCAAGGTCAGATAACATCTTTATGTTTGTAAACCTAATTTTCAAGCTTGGATGGCTATTTTGGCTTAAAGTAATTATATAAATTAAAATATCACTTAGAAAATTATGAGATAAATTTTAGTAGGTTTACTGTGATTAGAGAAGTTTATAAAAAAATATCATGATGGTTTGAATAATTTTGTGTATTTTTATAGCTAATTAAATGTTTATAACTTGTATTAATTTATTTAAATTAAATATTAATCAAACATTAAAAAAATCAATTCCACATTGCGTAGAAAAATCATCTTGACTTGTTGTAAAGATTTACAAATTATTTGATTTAGTTTGAGCACTAAAGTTGATTTTATGAGAAAAATTGTATTTTTATAAAAAATAATTATATTAAATTAAATACATTTAGGAAAATTATGAAAAGTAATTTTCTGAGTTTGTTGTGATTAGGGCCACTTAGGAAAAATAAAAATTATTTTAGAAAAAATACTTCATTTTTTAAATTATATTTTAAATTAAAAACAATTAAAAATAATTAAAAATTTCAAAATTACAAAAGTATTTCAAATGGTGCCTAATGGTTTCCCGATCACTTGAGAATCATTAAAATATTTTTCCCAATTTTTCTATGTTAAAAATAAATTTTTAAAGTCCTAAAATGTTTTTTTCTTATTTTTCATTAAAATAATTATAATAAATAATTTAAAAATCATAAAAATATAAGATTTCTCTCTCTCAGTTCCTTAGACTCAGAGAGGTTTAATAAAAATATATTAAAAAAATTGTAATTAAAATAGATCTTCCATTTAATTAAATAACTAAAAAAATCAATAAATAATTATAAAATTAAATTAAAATTTAATTCAAAAAAATCATTGAATTTTGCCTAAGTATTTCTCAGACATAGGTGAACCTCTAATAACTTTCTCATAAATAAAAATTTTATTTTGATTGATTAAATTAATTACTATTGAAAATTCTATATTCTGAGTTAAGATAATTATTTAAATAAAATTAAATTTTGAAAAAAACCACATTCTCTCCCTTGATGTTATAATTTCCCCATGGATAGGGTACTCTAAAATTTTTAAAGTCATTTGAATTACGTCTGATGAGTTATGAGGTGGAGAGCCCTAAGGGCAAAATGGTCATTTTAGAGTCTTGTGCCTTAATCAAAATTTAGGATCAATCAAAGGGAAAAATGGGTAATTTTGATTTTAATAAATATTCTTGGATGATTGAAACATGATGGGATAAAAGGTTGGAACAAATTTGTCACATTTCTATGATAAGAACAAAATTATAATTTTCTTAATTCAAGATTTGAAAGTTAATCAAAATTAAATGATTCTGAATTGATGGGCTTAAGTTAGGAGGACGATAATTCACTTATTTTAAGTCCATAATTGATGATAATATGATATTTCAATAGGGATACACACCACTAAAAGTAAATCTTTGTAATAATTACACATTTTCCCATTGATATTTTTAAGGGCTTGGTAGTAATCTAGGCTTGATCATTAAACTTATTTGATGAGATTTAGAAAAGGTAGCATGATTAATGATAAAAACTTCTAAACACTCGAGGCCCAAATTTAGTGGTGGGTACAAAATCTCTAATGACTTAAACTTGCCTTAGGGGCATTCACCTACATAACTCTTAATTGAAACATCAATTAATTAACTGAGTACCATGTCCATGGGGATAATTGAATTGTCAAAGTTCATCGAGTAGCGGGGTAGCCCTTTTAACTTGGCCATGGAAGATTAATGTAATAATATGATAAGTTCAAAAATAAACTTGAAATGTTTCAAGAGATCTTTAACGCAGTTCAGGGTCATTCCCCGAACACTTTGGAACCTCTTGGATATTTTGGAGAACAAATTGAAATTGCTATATTTCGTTCTAAAATCATCCACTAAGATCTTTCAGGATTCAATAAGTCATAGTTTGAGATTTGTTAGATACACCTTCATCTACCCTTCCAATTTATTTAATTTCCTGCAAAATTATATACATGCTGCAAAAGCTAATCTTTCAGCGGGAATGTTGAGAAGATGATAGGTATGCTTTTACAATATTATTTAGATTCTACCATTTTACTTTCTACAATTTATCCCTACAAAATGTTATAACTGTAAGGTTGTGCACCTTACTTAACCTACAAAAATCAAATTCCTTTGCAAAAATTAATCAACATTTTTAATAACCTAAAACAAATTGTTTTAAAGGTAACTATAAATCCTTTGAAATGTCACTAAACTTAAAACGTCATTTTAAATTTACGGGAGACCCTCAAAGGAGGTAACCCAAGATTGCTAACGAGATCTCCCCGGTTTAAATGAGTTTAACAACTCTTTTAAGCTAAGTAACAAAAGAAAATAGTGACACCAGAATGAGAGAACTGTGAGATCTTAACTGACCCTTCCCCCCCCCCCCCCCTTATTGAACTTTAAACTTGACATTTAAACCTTGAAACCTTTAGACTTTAGGACTGCTACTTCATTGAGGATCTTGGAGCTAACTTTGTGGGCAACAATCTACAACAGCATGAGGATCTACAACAACACATCTTTCCTTAGAAATTAAACAACGAACCATAGGATTTTGAGGCTATCTACATAGTGCAACATAAATCCTCAACTCTTTCTTTAGGCATTTGCATGACCTTGTTCTGCAATTTAAGCCCTAACTCATTTTAGAAATTTGAGGTTGTCGTTCGTCATGACCTAAATCCTCATATCTTCCAGGCTATTTATGCAACTATCTCGCATAAATGTAAGCCCTAATCAATAAAATTGGTAGAATGTAACATTTAAATAATTCTTTCTCTATGAAATTGAAGTCGAACCATAGGATAGCTTGGGAAGTCACCGAGGTTCTCCTCAGGATCCATGAAATCCTGTAGTTCTTTTTTCCTTTGGATTCTAAAATAAAATGTTCCAAATTTGAGTCATTCCCCTTTCACACCTCTTTGTCAAATCTCTTGAAAAGTCCTATCTTTTTAAATTTCTGAAGACAATATCCCTTAATTTTTATCAAGTGTTTTCTTAGATGACTTCGGTTATCTAAGATGTAATTAACTAAAAGGGCTTGCTCTTATAAGAAACTTTTAAGAACCCAACTTAATATAAACTTTATTTATTTTTTTTGTATTAAATAGGGGAACTTGTCGGTCAACATAAGAAATGATTTTTTGCAGACTTAAACGGATGTCATAAATACTTTAGTTTATTTAAGCGAGCATTACCAGTGAGTAGTGTATCTATTCTTTGGGGTGAATGCATTGCTTGTGGTATTAGACTTGTTTGTTTAAACTAGTGAGGATATGAGATCAGTTCAGTCTTATCTTTTCAAAGCTTAAAATATTACTTTCCAAAATTATATACATATATTATATTAAACTGGGCATTGGGATATCCATTTCGGTGACCGGCAACTTCTACTTTGGTGACCAACAATATTTCTCAAGATTTTTTTTTCTTTCTAAATCTTGTCTTTTCATTTGTTGGTTGTATAGAGGTATTTTGTTTGTTCCCTCTGTGTTTATTATATCTATGGGATGTTCTCCTTGTCTCATACTATAGTGTATATATTTGTTACATAAAAATATTGGCATGTTGAAATAGTCTTTGGTTCTTAATGATAATTTTATTTTTCTTATTTTGTTATAGACATCTTTAGATAGGGCAATATGTCATACATATTCAACCGAATTGTCGTTAATTATATCAGTTTCAAGTCTTTCTTTCATTATTCAAAATATAAGGTTTCTTTTATTTCATTATCAGAATAGCTTATATTTATTAGATTGTCTTTGGTTTCAGATAATTGATATATGTCTTCTTCACTTTCAATGTCATAAAAATTGAAAATATGTTCGAGGTTATTTTCTTTGATGATAGCTACAAATTTTACATGGTTTATTTTACATTTTTGGGGACATTTATTGGTGTAATTTCCTTCATGTTTACAAATCAAACACCTTATTTTCATGTTACCTATATTATTATTCTTTTCCAAGAAGTTCTTTTATTTGGATTGAAATGTCTTTTTTGTATTTTCTTAAAAAAAATTTCTTTTTAATTTTGGTAGAATAATTGCATTTGTTATGAGAAGAGGAACAACCCCACTGTTGGGAGAAGTTAGATTTCTCACAACACAATGATTGTTTATATGATTTTATTTATGTAATTCTATATGCTGACATGCTTCAACTACTCTTTCTAAACCGTAGTGTATTCAACTTCCTATAGTGATGTCTTCTGGATGTATTTTTGTAAATTCTTGGCTCCATATGATATTATATGATTTGGGTAATTTATAAAATACATGTTTAAATATAAGGAGTGATCCTCAGGTAGAATATTATAGAAATATTTTTTATCCTCACAACTATATTCATTTAAATATTTATTTTGTATTTTGCTATATTTGACTGATGATTTTGTTTTTCTATTTCTGTATGATATCTAATTTTATATCCTAAAAATTCACTTTTTTATGAAATCTCCATATATAATTGAGCATTTTCCAGGTTTTCTTATATCTCTTTTGATAAAGAAGTATTTCTTATTTCTTGTTTTTGAATATTATTTAGTTCTCAAAAACATTTTTTTTACAATTTCAGTAAATGTATTTTCTAAAAGTCCAAAAAAATTTTCCCCCTATACTATAATTTTTAAAATTTTAAGTTTTTCTAATTGATTTAAATTTAATTCCATAGATTAAACAGTTCATTAGATATAATTTCTGAATAGAGACCTAGTTCAAATTATTGTTTTGAAATCATATAGCTCATTATAATCCATTCTTTCGAATTTCATAAAGAAGATTTAATATAAAAATTTGTTCTTTTTGGAATACTTCTAACTGCCTATTTTTTGTTAATTTGGAGTAGTTCAAAAATTCTAGTTAATTCTTATTCGAGGTAATTTTTATTTAACATCAAGATCTCCTTCTATACTTGCTTTAAGTTCTTCTATAATAAACATCTTTTTAATTCTTTTTCATCTTTTATTTATTGTTTGTAAGAGCTAATAAAAGATTCATAAGACTATGAAGGTGTGCACAAGCAATTATTATTTTTAAGGTATTTATATGTATTTTTATGTTGATCATCAGGCTCTGATACCATTATGCAAATTGAGCTTATAAAATGGTATCAGAGCCTACGAGCTAAAAGATCATAATTTGCAAAATTAGGCACTGGCACATAGGTGCAAAATCCTAGCCCTAAGCGCCAGCTACCCAAGAGCAGGGCACCTAAGCTCCAAATCTAGTGCTTAGGCACTGAACCAGTTGAACCACTGGTTCAACCCTTAAAATCGTGAAATCCTCCAGTTGAACGCCATTATTTCCTTAGTGAGTCTTCTTTTTCCCCATACACCATCACTTCTATGGGGCTTCTCCTACCTTGCGATTCTCGATGATTTAAGGCATAAACACTTTGAATTTTATCTTCTCCAGGTAAGATCTACACTTTGCCTGAGAAATTTTCTTTATTCACTATGGATTTCTTCTACATTATGAAAATGCCAAAATATTTGAAAATATTTAGAAATTAAGTAAAAATCCATGGTGGGAAGATTGTTTGCTTGGAAAATGCTTGTAGGAGCCTTTAGAACTTATATTTAGAATCACGACGTTTTAATTTTATTGAAAAATTTTATAATAGAAAGAAGCTTTTCTAGACCTGGTGATTGTTTTGAAAATTTGAATGTAGAACGCCACTGAGAGAGTTTTTGCTACTTTATTGCCATAACAGTTATTTCTATTATTCAAGAGTTTTATGTGAATCACCCAGATGTGTCCAGCGATGAAGTATTTGTTAGAGAGACGCGAGTAGGTTTTACCTCTGAGCAGATCAATACCCTATACCAGCTTCCTGTTATACATGATTGCTACTACTCATCATTCGAGCCTACTGAGGAGTAGTTGGATGAGATTATTGCATTTCTTACTGATGGGCATGGAGCTTGGAAAATAAATAACAACCACAAGGAAAAATTTTTATCTTCTAAACTCAATGCCCCATCGAAGGCATGACAATATTTTATCTCTTCTCGTTTTCTTCCTAGAAATCATTTAAGTCAGTGATCTAGAAGATATCCACTTTGAGCTATTAAATTCAAGAGATGAAAGCTATTGATATTGGATCTATCATCTACAATTCCATCATCAGTTCTTCTGCAGGAGGTTCTACTATAGGTTTGGGCTACCCTTCTCTCATATTTAGTATTTCTAAAGAATCTCAAGTTATTTTTGGAGCTTGGGAGGAGTTCCTATAGCCACTGAAGCCTATCGGTAAGGTTAATGTTGATTTATATGGAAAGGAAGCTACACTTGGTTCTAGAGGCCGACCTTCATATTGTCAAGCTACACTTTAACAAGAATTGAGACTATGAAAAATCACTCTCATACTAATATACATTATCAAGTGAAAAAATGTGAGAAGTTTTTAACTTTAGGAGGAGGATAGTGAAGTTCAAAATCATTAAAGACGAATCCATATATAATTATCCTCACTTAGAAAAGAAAAAAATAAAGGATTGAAAATGATCCTAAAAGAAAATGAGATGCAAAAAAAAAAATCAAACGAAAGGAAAATAGAAAAGAATAGAAAGTAAGAAGAAGCTTGAGGAGATGCTTAATTAAAAATTGGCTTGAATTGAATTATCTTAAGGGAAGAAACTTATTTACATTTCTAAACTTATTATCAATTTAAAATGTATTAGTCAATTTTTACTAGTAGATTTCTCATAAAATTCTATGTTTTAATTCTTCTAAGATTCCTAAGTTTGAAAAATTACAATTATGTTTTAAATGAATAAAATATTAGAATTCCTAACTTGATTACTAGATACTCTTATACCTTAGTTCTATCTTAAGTTTCTTAAATTTTTTAAAGTTTAACAAATCATATTTATGAGGCAAAACTATAGGAATTCTTAATGAAACCCACAACCATAAGTTATAGCATTTATTTTATAAATAGAAAGTTACTTAGGGA
The DNA here is from genome assembly GCF_001263595.1 of Phalaenopsis equestris. Lineage (NCBI taxonomy): Eukaryota > Viridiplantae > Streptophyta > Magnoliopsida > Asparagales > Orchidaceae > Phalaenopsis > Phalaenopsis equestris. Next base: position 20,198 of record NW_018224733.1, on the reverse strand, counting down.
CAAGTAATATTTAAGTTTGGCAGAATTGACATGCCTAAAGATGTGTTACTTTTATATATACATTTTATGCTCATTTTTAATGATGTTGCACTTTAATGAAAGGTATTTTTCTTATTTTTTATTACTGGTACAAGAGATAGAGTTTTGGAGAAAAAGGAGTGAAAAAAGAGTAAAATGGCGTCAAATGGAACAAAGGAGCACAAAGTGAAATGACGCATAGGCGCCAGCCTTTGGCGCCTATGTGCCAGAAGTTGTACATAAAATAGAAAGCAAGGCACCATGGCGCCTGGGCGCCAGACAATTATATTGGACTTCTAGAAAGTTGGGGTCGAGGCACCAGAATCAGCTTTGATTATTATGCATTGAATTTGCAGAAATTTTGAATGGGTATATGAATTGACTCTCGGGGATTTCGAGAGTTATTATAAAAGGATTCAAGACATACCAAAAAAGGTGTTGTGGTGGTGTTTTGTGGAGAGAGCTTTTAAAGAGGAGAGTGTGTGTAAGTCTAGTGTCATGGTGTGTCCATTGAAGTAAGGATTCTTAAAACAAACTTCAGAGGATTTTCTTGGAGAGGACTTTAAGATAATTAATATGTATTATTCTTGTTTGAGTTTTGGTTTATTGTGTAATATTGTTTTTATATATAAATCATGATTTATTGTTTTGTCCCCATGAAATGTGAGTAGTTTTTCTTATCTTTCCCCTTGTGATGAGAATTAATCATGTGTAAGATTAAAATTGCTTAAGAATTATACAATTCAATACTTGTGATGATTTATTACTTTGTACTTAATTTACATATTCAATCTGGACAATTATTATGTTAAAACTTGTTGTGAATCCATAATGAATTGAGAGGGCCATGTATTCCTTAACTAGTAAGAATCACATTAATCTAGTGAGTGAAAAAGATAGCCTATAGGTTAGTGAAAATAAATAGGGAGATAATTTTTTATGGGTGTAAATTGGTGATTCTAGGGTGACAGACTAGAACTTTAACCAATTTGATCTTGAGTTTGTAACTTAAAGCTATGTTAGTCCAAAATTGAGGGCATAGTGAGTAATCAAGAGTGATAGACAAGACACTACCCAGCATAACCAAGGATTTAGGAACTTAACTCTAAGTTAGCAAATGTTATTTATGCACTCAAAAGAGCGTAAAAAATATCTTTTCTCCTATTTGTCACAAAAATATATTTAAACCTTTAAACATTTGATTCCTAAACTAATTATGATCACATTGCTAAGGGAAAGACTTTCTCATACTTTTAACTCTTTTACTTTTCACTAGTTTAGAATCATCTAGCATTTTCTTTAAGCTTTGAAATAGAATTAGTATTTATTAGATATTCCTTTTACACACATTTTGGCCTTATTTCATAGATTTTTTGTTTGTAGTTTAAGTAGAGTTTTTTTTTTAAGTCAATAAAAAGAGTTTCACCTTCCCCCATGGGATCGATACCGTGGTTTTAAAATTACATTACCAGCACGGAAAGGGCAGTCAGTATCCCAACCCATTTAGGTGTGAAAGAAACTCCATGGTATTTTTTCTCTCAAAGGGCTTGATATTCCTAAAGGTAGAGATTTGTTAGGTATGGCTCACAAACCAGATAAGAGACAGATGTTGGAGCGGTAATTGTCCTTAACTAGGGTTAAGCGAGCTTGTCATCCTTCTGTGAAGACACAAGGACACTGCTTAATCATTAGTTATATTTAGATTAGTTCCCTTTAGATTGAACTAACCTAAAAGAGGATTCTAGTCAACTTAGATTAGAATGAGCAAACTCAAAGATGTAGTTCACCTGAGGTACTTTCATAATTTTACTAAGGATTGTATAGTATTTTTAACCCTATGGGAACCAATTTTTCGTTCTGGAATAGAAACCGCTGCTCAACTCCCAAAGACTTAGGGACATTGTCGAACATCGTAAATCTCTTGTGTTCTTGAATCTTCTTGCGATTTTGTACTCACTTCAGATCGGATATTGAACCAATAAAGGATGAGGTTCAAGGTTTAAAAGCCAATCCAGATTTGAACCGGGAATTCAGCCCAATGGCATAATAAATTAAAAAAATTATTTAAAAACAATATAAATGATGTAATGATAACATAATTGATGCCTTAATAATTTTTTGATAAAAAATAATATAAATTTATTACCAATATTTTTATTAAAAATTAAATAACTATGAATATTCATATTTTTTTTGAAGAAATTCTATTTTTTATCTTTATATGAAAATATATTTTTTCTGGCTAAAAATGATATATTATTAAGAATTTTTCTAAAAATATTGTATGAATTTTACTAATCACAAGATAAATTAATCTGTTTATAGATTTAAATTGGTTAATTTATTATTGTAAATTAATATATCAAATTTATAAGTTTGATGTGTAACACTTGTAGCTAAGACAAAATGTTTTTTCAAGGATTCATTGCTTTTAGTCTAAAAGTGGGTCTCATTAGTTGATCTTAAAAGAAAAGTTGTAAGAATAATTTACAAATATTCCAAGCAACTATTTGGATCATTGGTCCTAAAACATGGTATTATCATTGAAATTCGACCTGGTTCAACTTGTGAAGTTGCAAGTTGAACCGGAGATTTAATGGTTTATGTGGGATTTGGGTTTTAGTCGAACCAGAACCAACTTTAAAATTGATTCGCGATCAAATCGATCGGTAAATATGTATGCATAAAATATGTTCTTTATTTTTAAGGAATTTAGAGATTGTTGGGAATCATTTTATTTTTTCATTTATTTTTAAAAATATATTTATTTGTTGTATTTTCCATATGTTTTTATTTTCTTAAGACAAAATTCAACATAATTTTTTATTTTAGAATATTTTAAAAAAATTAAATATGTCTTGACAGACCAAGTAAATTTTATTTCAAATCAAACATAAGTAAAATAAAATAAAATAAAGGGTATTTTACTCCCACCACCCAATTCTAGGTATTTTACATATTCAATTATTTTATTTTACTTCTTTGATTACCTTGATAATACCCATATCACAATAAAAATATCATCATTTTAACTTATACAAAATAAAATGGCCTTTTATTAGAAATAGATAAGATGGTATGTACCTGAAAATTATAATTTATATATATATATATATATTAACTAGAATTTAACTATTAAATATATAAAAAATCATAGAAATTTATGGTGTGTTTGAGGTGGCTTGTGAGTTTCAGGATAAGAAACGTGGCCCGTGGGTCGACTGCAGGGTTCGACCTGAAGTCCGCGTTTAGTATAAAAATGTAACCACATTTTCGGATAAACAGACAAAACGTGCGATCCAAACGGTAATGCAGTGTTTTCAAAAAAATGCCTCTACACTTATAAAGTGTCCCAAAAGGACCCAATGTTCTGCATGTCAAACTTTCTAAAAAAATTTAATGAAAGTGATCCCCACGGCATCTTCTGATAGACATATAAATAAATATTAAAATATATATATATATATATATATATATATAATGTTTATATATTAAAATATATATATATATATATATATATATATATATATATATTCATGTGTGTGTGTGACACTAGCATTCTAATTTCAACAGGGGACTAAGTCCGGGGTCACGTAAGTCAAAATCGCTGACCATGTGTAGGCGGCGGATCCGCGTTTAATCGCACGCCTCATTTGATCTACATGTGATTCTCTGAATTAAGATCTCAGTGTCAAATCTGAGGTTACGTGTTTGTTGACTTCTGGTGAGCATAAACAAGAATATAGATCTTTTAATGAGGTCATATATTATATTTCCATATGGTGTTTGACATTTTTCTCAATTAAGAACTAAATTTGTTTATTAACAACGTTTTAGAACTCTCGTTAAATGATCTAAACACGAATCAAAGAAGGTTCCAAAACCTGAAAAGTTGTCCAAGAAAACTTTTATTTCTTTCTCAATTAGATCACAGAAAATATACATCATACATCTTCGAAAGTTGTGTCCTCTTGATCCTTAGGAATAATAGATATTTAATAGTATCTCGAAAATAACAAACTAAATTTATATACTATCATCTAGCGGCTTAGCGACGCGTTAATTTTTTTTTTTCTTTTTTTCATTAATATGTTCTCCACCTCTCTCAGCACGGCCCATAAAATTTATAATTTGTTTTTAATTAAATACATATTTTATTAAATACAAAAAAAACAGACATTTTAAAATTCTTAAGCATTAAATTTTAGAAAATATGCTGACTAAATTTTTTTTCCCAGCACTAGGGGTGTAAACGAGCCGAACAAGAGCGAGCTCGCTCTTGTTCGGCTCGTTTACACCCCTAGTGCTGGGAAAAAAAATTTAGTCAGCATATTTTCTAAAATTTAATGCTTAAGAATTTTAAAATGTCTGTTTTTTTTGTATTTAATAAAATATGTATTTAATTAAAAACAAATTATAAATTTTATGGGCCGTGCTGAGAGAGGTGGAGAACATATTAATGAAAAAAAGAAAAAAAAAAATTAACGCGTCGCTAAGCCGCTAGATGATAGTATATAAATTTAGTTTGTTATTTTCGAGATACTATTAAATATCTATTATTCCTAAGGATCAAGAGGACACAACTTTCGAAGATGTATGATGTATATTTTCTGTGATCTAATTGAGAAAGAAATAAAAGTTTTCTTGGACAACTTTTCAGGTTTTGGAACCTTCTTTGATTCGTGTTTAGATCATTTAACGAGAGTTCTAAAACGTTGTTAATAAACAAATTTAGTTCTTAATTGAGAAAAATGTCAATTAATGGTCGTAGAAGGAGTTATTTTAGGACATAAAATTTCTGAAAATGACATGGACGTTGATCCGATAAAAAATACAAGTTATTGATGAACTAGCTCCTCCTACCACGGTGAGAGGAGTTCGGAGTTTTTTAAGACATGCTAGATTTTACAGGTAGTATATTAAAGACATTTCTAAAATTGTCAAGCCTCTATGCCATTTTTTTGTAAAAAGAAGTGTTTTTTTTATTTATTTTAATGATGAATGCCTAAATACCTTCCATTTATTAAAGGAGAAATTAATCACCACATCTATTATTGTTTGAAATGCTTTGAGATCCGTGAACGATTAAGATAATTTTTTTGACGACATATCAATAACAACCATTCATATCTTTCTATTTTGACTGTTATACCTATGATTGTCACTAGTATTTCTCTCTCAAAATAGATGAGATATTTGGCTTGGAATTGTATCCACAAAATCTATAGTGTTATTAAATATTAAGTATTGTGCTGAAAAGATAAATAATATTAAAGCATTTGATCTTTGATCTAATTACAAATGCTCAGAGATATCTGAAAATTATCTTTGACTCTTAACTCCCTCAACCAGTATGGAACAAGCTTCATCTATTTAAAACTATACATAGAGTTAATGGTAAGAAGGAATAAGCCAAAAAGTATAGGGAAAAATGTAACGAATTTGCTTTTTGACATTCCCTTCTTTGCTTACTTGCAAATTTTTCAATCCAACCATTTTGTAACATGTTGGAATCTTAGCTCAAAAGTTGTTCACTACTTCACAAAAAGGGGCATAATTGTATATAAAACCGCCCTCATTTTCTCCCCACGATGCCACTTTGTAATGTGGTAGGGACTCAAGTTTAGGCTGAAAAAGCCGTAGCTAAATTGGAATGGTAGACATGTATGATTCACACACTAGAAAGGAAACTTACTTTGATTATTTCCTAACAATTGAGTTCATTGCAGTGTTTCGTGATATTAGATTAGCAAATACCAAATTACAAACATTGTTGTAATTCCCATAACAACCCAAAGCAATCTCTATTGCTTGTGCGTAACCAACTCAATCCTAACCATTACCCTTATGTAGTTGTAAGGATCCTATGTACCCTGCAGTCTATACATAGACTATATCACCTATTGTGTAATGGTAGATAGTACAATTTATATATATATATATATATATATATATATATATGTATATATATATATATTAAATATGTATATACAAAAAAATAAGTAAGCCAGTTATTTTCTTCAATGAAAATGACACTTCCAAACTAGTTGAATCTCTTAAGTTTGGTTTGCCAGGGAAGTTTATGTATGGTAATCTCAAAATGAAGGCCTTCAGAAAACTTTTTTAGATCCTAAAATTAGTTGGAGAATGGATGGTTGGTGCTTTAGTTAGAAGGCATATTACTGTCAAACTTGAGAGAAAAGAAGACGATGCTAAACTATTTTGCAAGCCATGGTTCTTTGACAATGCAGAAATGAGGTTCTCAAGGGGACCCAAGATTATGACGTCTCTTATGAATCACCCATTATATCAATATGGATTAATTGTCCTTGGCTCATACTTCACTATTTTAATCGAAAGAGTCTTCTACTTTCTTGGAGCCATCTTTGGAAAACAAATAAAAATTGATCTTGCCACACATAATTTCAGCAGACTATTAGTTGCCAGAGCAATGGTGGAAAGAGATATAACCTTACATATGCATGAAGAGGTTTTGTTGGGCATAAAAAATAATGGGTATTGGAAAAAAATTTAGGTTGTATATTAGCATAAATATCGTAATAAATGTAAAATATTTGGATGTGTTGTGGAAACATGTTTTGTGGGTCATCCTAAATTAAGAAAACAAAGGGAGAATACAAGGGATGGGGATTTGATGAAGTTCATTGAGAAGACTAATAATGCAACATTCAAACCCCATAGATTGAAGTAGGTCAAGATAAAGTTTTGTAGGCAGACTTGCTGACACTGAATAACATTCTTGAATTTGATGATCAAGAGCAATATCATTTAGTTAAACAAGAACCAACTGAAGATGGGATTCAAAATAAGGATGACACACTTGCTAAAATGGTACACGGTGCACTAACCTATACACAACTATTATTTATGGAATTTGAAGTATAAGCCACACAAGCTAATCTTATGAAAGAATTGAAAATTCAAAAGAGTAATAAACAAAAAGGAAAGGCTCCTATAGATCTAACTTGCATGGACCAAAATGCAATTTTAAACTTCAGTGGCATTTCCTTAGCATGTATACTAGCTAACCTAGACGATGGTGCTCCTCCTAGGACTACTAGATGTGGAAATATCAGTAAACATAGTTAACCTTATGATTTGTAATGTTAAGGGAATTGATAAAAATGATTCCTCTAACAATTTGTGAACATATGCAGGGCCCACAAATTGAGACGATTTGCTATTCTTGAACCTATGATCCAACTAGATAACATAACTACTATTTTTTGGAGACCTGGTCCTTCTAATTATATCCACAATTGCAATAGTAAAATATGATTCATTGGAATAAAGAGTTAAATGCCAATTCACTATGCAACAATCCTTAATTTATGCACTTTCAAGTATTATCTCTTCAAAAAACTGTTCAAATTTCTATTTTGCATGCTTACTGTAATTCCATTAGTAGAGAAACACTTTGGCTTGATTTTCTCATGGCTAAACATTTCTCACAGTTGCCTATATTGGTTGGTGGAGATTTCAATGTATTTGCTTCCTTACTAAAAAATCGGGGGATAGACTTCCTAACTCTAAAGTTATGTACAAATTTAGAGAGAATATTTCTAATGCCGGTTTTGAAGGAAATCCGTTTACTTGGTGTAGAGGTGGTGCCCATGAAAGACTGGATAGGGTTCTTCTAAATTTGGATTGGTTATAAAAATTCCAATGCACTGAGGTTCTTCACTTATGTAGAACTGGGTCTGACCACTCTCCATTGATATATTTTGTGGAGGTTATACCAAAACCTACTGGCAAACAATTCAGGTTCCTAAATGTTTGGACTATACAAAAAACCTTTCTTAAGATAGTTAAGGAATTTTGGATTACTGATAATAGTTGGAATCCCTAAACAAAGGTCTGGTTGCTATAGTAAAAATGACTACTGCACCTAAAAAGTGGGATAGGGAAACTTTTGAGATAATTTCAAAAATGTTTTCCATGTTGAAAAAAAATGTAATCAAACTTGAAACTGAATTTGATAAAGGTCTCATCCAAGAAACTTAGGTTTTGATTATGAAGCTACTCAAAAGGAAATAGATTTACTTAAACAAAAGTGAAACTATCTCAGTTTTGTTGAAGGTGACAGAAACACAAAATTTGTTCATGCTTGTTTCAAAAAGAGAAGGCAAATTAATGCTATATTGAAAACTAAGGATGCTGAAGGAAATTGGTTATACTCACAATAAGCTATTATTGATAGTGCTCATGATTACTTCCAAAATTTGTTCCATTGTCATGAGATGAATGTGGTGGTTTTGGACTATAATTTCCCTTCCTTTTCTAATGTAATTGCCAATCCTTTGCTTTATAAGCAGCTAACTGAAGAGGAAATATGGTCATCACTAAACTCTTTTGAAAATATTGAAGTATGAGGTTCTGACAGGTACCTCAAGATTTTATATTCAATCCTGACATACTATTAAAGAAAAAGTCATTAAAGAAAATTGAAAACCTTTTTCAATTAGGCCTACCTCATAAATCTTTCAAAGGTTCAGATTTGGTGCTCATTGCTAAGGATAATTTTAATTATAGGTGGGAGGACTGTAGGCCTATTTTCTTAAATACTACAGTTTGGAAAGTATTTAGCAGAATTATTATTGCAGGCTCAAACCATTATTAACTGATCGTATGTGTCCACAGCAAAGTGTCTTTCTTTCAGGTAGATAAATATCTAAAAACATTCTAATTGGAAAAGAGCACATCTCCAATTTGGACTACAAATGCAGCAGTAGAAATGATGGTAAAAGTTGATCTCGAAAAAGACTATGACACTATAAATTGGAACTTCATTATAAAAATTTTTGGAATGCAGAGGTTTTACACCTTAGTTTTGCAAGCTTATACATAATTTTCTTGAATATAACTACTACTCGGTTTTGATTAATGGAGCACAACATGGTCATTTCATGGCTAGTAGAGGTCTGAAGCAAGAGGATCCGCTGTCTCCAACTCTCTTTGTCATTGTTGAGGACTATCTGTCAAGAATTCCTAATAAACACTTTGACACTCATTTATATGGTAGATTTAAATCTAAAGGTAGCAATTTGGTCTCCCATTTGTTCTATGATGATTTCTTTATCATCTTTTGCAATATGAGAAAGAAGAATATTAAACATATTTACAGGATTCTCTCCCATTTGGATGATATCTCTGGTATGCATATCAATAGACCTAAATGTGACTGCTTTTTTTGTAATGGTAGCAGGGTGGCACATAGACAAGGGCTAGTCAATTACACAAGGATCAAAATCTATAACCTCCCAATTAAATACCTAGGCATTAATTTGTATAGACCAAGAAACAAAAGCCAAACCCTTAATGAAGTGTTCCATGACATAAATGATGATTGCATTTTTGGAGGATTTGAAAGTCTCTCAATTCTAGATTGATGGCCTTGGAACCAATTAGAGCATCAGAAAGTGTTGGTTGATGATCTAGTTAAGCAAAGTACTAATATCCCTACTGATCTAACTAGAGATGATCAATTAAGAGTAAAAATGCATACTAACTGCTCACTGCATACTAACTGCTCACTTTCTAACACTATTTTACAACATTTATACCACTGCCTAGCAAATCTCTAGAGGGGCATGATATGGAGCACCTTTCTTAAGCTTTCACATCCCACTTTCAATTGGAATCTTCTTCCACCTAATGATTTTTTGTAACTAAAGAGGCTTAAAATGCAATTTATCTATTTATTATGTGGTTAGAATGAAGAAACTCTTAACCACCTTTTTTTCTTATAGTTTTTCGTCTTATATAAGGGGAGATCTTTCCAAAATGTTCAACATTTTCTTTCCTTTGAAAATTTATGTTTCTTTGGATCATTATTTGCTAAATTAGTCTAAAAGTAACTTCAAAAAATAAATTCTAAATTCAATACCTTCCAATAACTGTATGTTTATCTAGATTGAAAGAAATTTATAGAAGCATTTAGATAAATATCAATCTACTGATTAGCTTTTGTTCAACATTGAATACTTCATATCTAAAGTTGTTTCCCTAAACAAAACTAGGAGTCTTTTTGCCCCTAAAGTCTATAACAGTGGAAATAGTTTAGCTAAGCTAGTTTTTTCGCTTAGTCTAGATTATACTTACATAAAACCAAATGTGGATGGGAGATTTAATCACTCTAAGGCTGGCACAAGGGGTTTCTTTTGGAACCACATTGAGACTTTCCTACTTTACATGAAATCACCTAGTTCTTATATTAAAGCTTCTTATCCTGAGTTGGTTGTTGTATTGTACTGTTTGGTTATTGCTGAAGAACTTAGAAATTTGAACCTGCAAATTGAGATGGACTCTATGAATACATATCTGTGATGTGTTTGAAGAATTGCATGCCCATGGAAGAACCTAATTTTTTGGAAAAAGATTCAACTTCTAATCCCCCTAAGATTGTCTCATACTTAAAAAAGAAGCAAACAACCATGTTGATTATCTTGCTAAACAGGTTAGTCTCTCCCATGGTGGTCAGGTCTGTAATCTTTTGACTTTAATCATAATTTACTTTTGTTAATGGACAAGTTGAACCACCCTTTCTTTAGACTTCTTAATTAGCTCCTTTTGTACCTTAATCGATTATATCAATCAACTATATTTTCTTCAGTATATATAGAGATATTATATATATATATATATATATTGGAGAAAGGAGCATTATTCAGCTTCCTATGTGTTAATCAGAAAATATGGGTACTAAAATTGTTGGGAGAGGATCCCTATACACCTAAAATATATAGTATTTTTTTACATATTTTTATACCTATTTTTGAGATATTGCGCTTTAATGAAATATATTTGTATGTTTTTCTTTCAGGTACAATCAGATGGATGAAAATGCTAAAAGGAGTGAAAAAGGGTCAAATTTGGAGCAAAAATGAAGAAATGTGCAAAATTTACTAGGGCGCCTAAGCGTCAGAAGTAGTTATGAGATGAATTATTTAATTTGAATGGATTTTTGAAGATGTGTTTGAAGCAACCCTTGGTAAAAACGTGGGTTTTGACCTCACTTTTGGTTGAGGTTTAGTTTTTCCTGTTTAGTAGCCTAAGGTCTAGTCATATGACTTTCTTGTTGACTAGTCCTAGAAAACTAGAAAATGAACCTCCCCTTTAGAAACTCTAAACTCTTCTGTGCTCAACTTGAAGTTCAATATACTGGTCGTAACCTCTAGTACTTAGTAGGTGGGGTCACTATAATAAAAGCTCATGGGGAGCCCGCATAGGACTGTTTGACCTTAGGGTTGACTCTAGGTGTTGGTCTGGAGCTAGTTTACTCACTTGCACTCACTTGCACCCACTTTCACTCACGACCCTAAAACCTAGATTTGTTGACTTTGATCCCTTGATCTTTTGGGAAACTCATCTAGATGGTCCCCTAGACCCACTAGCCTTAGGCTAGGGTTTAGCTAAGACCAGTACATAGATGACCCAAATTGGATTTCATTGTTCCATAGCTCTTATAAGGTGGTTGGCACGCCAATTCTACCAAAATATCCAACTCGGTCTTTTGCCCCCAAATCCACCCAAATTACGTAAATACCCTTGAAAACCTAAATTTGACCAAAATTCTCAATTTCAACATAAATAGCCAAACTTATTCAAAAATCATTTCAAACCATTTGAAACTACCCAAATTTCCTAAAACATCCCAAAAATAAACATCCCAAAAATTCCAAAACAAAATTCCAAAACTACCAAAATACCTTAAATTTGCCAAAATTACAAAAATACCCTTAGTAGCCCAAACTTTTCCAAAACCACAAAATCATTTCAAATGTCCCCAGAACCAATTTAGACCCTTCTATTGAACCAATTTGGCCAATTTGACCACTTTGACCAAAAAGCCTCAAATTGCCTTTAAAGGCCAAATTTCTCTAATTCACCTCAAATACCCATCAATTTGGCCCCAATCCTCCACAATTTAAATTCTAAACTCAAATAATCTTTCATATGATCAATTTAAACAAAATCCAAGCCTACTTGACCCATTCTTTGAGTTTAATTTTGATATAAATTAAACCCCCAATTTTGACCCTATGACTTAATCTCACCTAATTGAACCATATGATCCACTCAATTGCCCCAATTTAAATCCTAAATTATTCCTAACAATCCTTCACATCAAATTGGACCTTAAATTGGCCTTGTTCAAGCCTCAATTTCACTCAATTTCAACCCCAATTTCAACCTTCACTCAATTTCAACCCACATTCAAAATCCCCAAATTTGCTCCAAATTGGTTATGTCTCCAAATTTCACCAAATTGAATTCCCTAACCAAACAATTGACACCTAATTTATGTTGAAAACTCTTTTTTATGTTGAAAACTCTTTATTCTCTTTATGACATTCATATAGATCATTTTAAACCATCAATTTGGACCTAACCCAACCTTAGCCTAACCTAAACCTAAGTCTAACCCAACACCCCCAAATTGACCAAATGCCCAAAATCCTTGAAATTGAACCTCCAAACCAATTCAAAATCACTCCAAATATTTTCTACTCCAAATACTCCAAATATTTTCTAAACTCCTCATGAAAATTACCCACACAAAATTTCTCAATCAATTCAGCTCAATAGCATGGCTAGCCACTTGACCCAAATCGACCCTTTCACTTAAATTGACTTAATCAAACCAAATTGGCCAACAAAGGACCCCCACAGCCACTAAGCTACTCCTTTGGACTAGGCTGAACCATCTTAAATCCACCCAAGTGAGCTATGGACCAATGGGTCCCTAAATTAAGAGATTTCTTCCCATTTTTGGGCCTTAACTAAGGAATCTCGTCCATCATGACAAACCATTGAGGGTTAATCATAATTAACCCTCTCCCTGGCCCACCTGACCACCTCCCCTGCACTGGCCAGCCACCCTACTAGCTGGAAAATGCCAAAGTCGTGAGCCACCACCCCTAAATCAAATCCAATTTCAACCTTAGATGTCAGCTCACCTTAACTTTTTTTTAGACCTCCTCAGCCCTCCACCTAAGAAACTCTTTGCACCCATCAACTGTCCCTAAGCTCGACCCTAAGCCCTTCTATGTAAACCATCTTCTCAATGGTCAAAGGAGAGGTGTTCCAAATCCTTGGCAAAACTCTGTCAAAATCTAACTAGAGACTCTCCAAGCATTGCTCATCATAAGCCAACCATTTTCCCCCTCTGATTCCTACTATGAGAGCACAATTTTGAGCTCAAACTTTCAGCTCAGATCAGAACATCTCTCCACAGTCCACCAAACTAAAATTATTTGTGCACACACCTTCCCTAGAGCAAGAAGAGTTGATTCCCCATCAAAGCCCTCTCTAAAATAGCCTCTAGGATAGCTCCAAACCAACACCTGAAATTCACCTTGGTAATCATACCTTGACAATTCACCATGGTACAGGACTTCATCTGGAGGTTCGTTGGACTCAACCAAACCTACCACAACCATCTGATTGAGGCCTCCCCTCTCAAATAAAGATATTGAGCTCTAACCCTAACCCAAGCTTATTTTAATTCTCCATGAGTAATGCTTGATTTCATACTTGATTAACCGTATAAATGTGTTCGTCTTGAGTAGATGAAGGTTTAGAAACAAACCCTATGTGATTTGGTTGAGCGTAGGCAAAGATCTTAGGCTTTTAGTGTGGACGATTTACGGGTTAGGTTACTTGGGGACGATGAACGGATGTCGTCCGATCGCGCGTGTATCCAATGAACGGAGGAGATCAAGCTAGACAAACTCTTGGTGCGTGAACCGTGGACCACGTGGCATGCTTAAGTGGAAAGCACAACGAATGGGAGTGCGCCGCATCGTCTTTCAGAGCTGCCTATGATCCAGTCAGTGTCGCGTGGATAAGTAGATAAATAGGGGTTTTATGAATTAAATTAAATGCCAGATCTTTAAAAATTGATATCTTTGCATAGAAAAATCAAAAAAATAAAAGAAAAATACCTTCTTGCTCAGTGAACAGAGGAAAATAATGTGGATTAAAAATAAAAAATTATTTGTAAAGTATATGATTTTTAAATAATTAAATACTCTCTGTGGTGTTTTAATTCTCCATGACTAAATATTGCTCACCATGGCTTAAAATTTCTAAGGTTTATTTCTCATCACAAAGTGGATGTTCTCTGATTTTTCCAAGGTCATAAGGCATCGCTTTGCTTCTAGACCTAATTTTCAAGCTAGGGTGGCCATTTTGGCTTATTTGAATTATATAAATCTAAATATCATTTGGAAAATTATGATAATAATTTAATTAGGTTTCCTGTGGTTAGAGAAGTCTAAGAAAAAAATTAGGATGTTTTGAAATATTTTGTAAATTTCTTTATTTAATCGAATGTTTACACCTTGTATTAATTTATGTAAATTATATACTTATCAAAAATTGACAAAATCAATTCCACATTGTGCATAAAAATCTTATTTACTTACTTTTAAAATTTAAAAATTATTTGGCTTAGTTTAAGCACTAAAATTGATTTTTAAAGAAACATTGTATTTTTGTACAAAAATAATTATAATAAATTAAATACGCTTAGAAAAATCATGAAAGACAGTTTTCTGAGTTCCTTATGATCGGGGGCATTTAATAAAAATAAAATCTGTTTTTGTGAAAATATATATTTTTTTAAAGTGTATTTTGAATTAAAATAATTAATATAATCAAATTTTTCAAAAATACAAAAATAGTTCAAAATGTGTGCAAGTTTTACTTGATTACTTATAATTCATTTCGATATTTTTCCTAATTTTTTTTCTAAGTTAAAAACAAATTTTAAAAGCATAAAAGTGAATTTTCCTTATTTTCTCATTAAAATAATTATAATAAATAAATTAAAATTAATAAAAATATAAAATTTGATTCTCTGAGTTTTCTGAACTCAGCAAAGTCTAATAAAAATATAAAAATAATTTTGGTAATGAAAACATTAGTTTGTATTTAATTAAATCACTGAAATTGATCCAAAATTAAATAATAATAATAATAATAATTTAATTCAAAAAATCATGAAACTTTTCCTTAGTGTTTCTCTGACCTTAGGAAACCTCTAATAATTTTTCATAAATAAGAACTTTATTTTGGATAGTTAAATAAATCAATTTTGAAAACCCTATTTCTTGAATTTAAATAATTATTTAAATTAAATTAAATTAAAAAAGAAAAACAAAAAAAAAACCACATTATTCTCCTTTGATGTTTCAATTAACTCATGGATATGCCACTTTGATTAACTCATGGATATGCCACTTGATATGCCACTTTGAATGCTCAAGTTATTTGAGTTGTGTTTAATGAGTTATGAGGAGAAGTACCCCATGGGCAAAATAGTCATTTTAGATATTGGTTCTTAATCAAAATTTAAGATTAACCAAGGAAAAATGAGAAATTTTTATCTTAATGAGCATGTTTGAATGATTGAAATACAATGGGATTAGAAGGTAGAAAATCACTCACCAGCTTTGCACAACATCAACAAAATCATAATTCTCCTAATCTTCATGACTTGGAAGTCAATTAAGATCAAAAATTAAGATCAAATTCAAATGATTCTTAAATGATGGGCTTAAGCTAGAAAGATGATAGTTTACTTTTCTTAAGCCCAAAGTTGAGGATGATGTGATCATTTAATAAGAATACATATCACTTAAATCAAAATTTTGATTATTACCATTCCACCTATCATGATTGTTAAGGGCTTAGTAGTGACATATGCTCGATATTTACACTCAATTGATTGAATTTAGAAGATAACATTGGAAATTAACATCTTTAAACACTTCAAGCTTGATGTTAATTATGGGCACCACAATCTTAAATGACTTAAACTTGCCTTAGGAGTACCCACTCACATAACTTTCCACTCGGAGTACCCACTCACATAACTTTTAAATGAAACATTAATTGGTTAATTAGGTCTCCTATCCTCAGGATAATTAAATTGTCAAGTTTCACTGCGCAACGGGGTAATCAAACTTTGACCTTAGATGATTAATGAAACAATACGATAATTTCAAAATGAACTTGAAATATTTCAAGAGATATTCAAAGTGGTTCAGTGTCATGCCTCGAGCATCTTGAAATCTATTGGACTTTCTGAAGGCCAAATTGAACTTGCCATATTTTTGTTCTAAAACCATCCACGAGGAGCTTCTGATATTCAATAAAGACATAGCTTGGGGTTTGGTAGCTAAACCTTTACCTACTCCTGCAATTTAAATTCTCTTTAAAATTATATACATGCCTTGCAATTACTAACCTTTCAGGTGGACGAACAAAAAGAATCGACAGGTACACTTTTAAATTATTGCATTTACCTTTCTGTACTTCTTCCTCGAGCTTGCATGTTAAACAATGATGTCACCCTGCATGAAAACGAAAACTGCTACGATAGCCGTAAAAACAAAATCAAAACTAAAATCAATCAAGATAAAATTCACGGCCACAACATTCAAAATATAAGACAACTCAAAATTTAATTACAAACATCAATAAAACCACAATTGCAACTAATTTAGGACGTCTCTATCGGATGATTTGGGATCTCTAGGAGGAGGTAACCTAAGGTTGCTAACGAGATCAAGATTTCCTACGGTCTAAATGAAAGTATGGAACTCATAAAGTTGAGTTTAGTAATTTGGATTAAGTGAATCAGAACAGAAAGAAAATAGTGGTACTGGAACGAGGGAATCGTAGGATCCTAACCGGTGTCACTCTAATCAACATTAATGTGCCACATAATATTTAAATAACCATGAACCTTAGGGACATCTGATTTGACATCATAACTTGACACATTAGAAAATTAAAACTTGCAGTGACGAGGAGCTTGGAGCTAGCATTGTGGGCAGCACGATCATCTTTAACAGCAGAACATATCTACACCAACTAAACCATTCCTTAGATTTAAACAGCCAAGCCATAGGACTTCGAGGTAGTTTTCTTATATAACATAAATCCTCTACTTTTTTTAGGCTTTTGTACAACTCTACTGCATAATATAAACCCTAACTCGTCTTAGGGTTCTGAGGTTGTCGTTCATCACGACCTAAATCCTCATATCTTTCAGGCAATTTGTGTGATTGTTCACATGAGTGTAAGCCCTAATTAATAAAATTAACAGGATGAAACATTTAAATATTTATCTTCAAAAATGAAGCCAAACTATAGGGTAGCTTCAAAAGTCACCGAGGTTCTCTTCTTGGTCTGTGACATCCCCTAGTTCTTCCTCCTTTGGATTATATAATATATGTTCCAGACTTGAGTCATTCTCTTTTCATACCTCTTTGTCCGATCTCGTTGAGAAGTCCTATCTTCTTGACCTCTTTAAAGATAATATTCCCTGATTTTTATTGCAAGTTTTATGTGGTGACTTTAGTTATCTAAGATGTAATTAACTACAGGGGCTTGCCCAAAAAGCTTTTCCAAACCCAGCTTAATAAACCCTATTTAATTCTTCGTATTAAATAAGGGAACTTGTCGGCTAATAAATAAAATAGTTTTTGCAGACCAAACGGAAGTTATATATTTCTTAGTTTATTTGACGGAGTCACACCCTCAAGTCTTGTGTTTATCTTTTGAGATAGATACATAGCTTGAGGTGTAGTGCTATTTAAATTAAATGTCTTTTCAAAGTGGGCAACAAGATTCTGATTCCAGTGGCCGACCAACTTCCAATGGGCAACTCCTCAACCAAAATAGTACGAAAATTCATTCAATTGGCTTTTGAGGAGGCAACTTCTAGAAGATTCATTGAATGGAAACAAATTTTTGAAGAGACATCAAGGCACCCCTTAGATTTTTATAAGACAAGACTAAGATTTTCCAAATGAGGAGGCGAGTCACACATTCAAATTTACAACCATCTTCCATCTAAGTTGTCGCCTCCAAGACATTTGGTGGAGAGGATTTGAGATAAGTGTTTATCTTTGTGACTACACTTGATTTTAATTAAGATTTATTATTTGTGTGCATGATTTCAACTTTTAAACTCTTGTGTGGTTGTGTTTTATCCATGGATTCTGAGTAGTTTTCTTTATCTTTTTCCTTAAAATGATAAGTGATTAAGTGTTGGAAGGAAGTTGTGTGAAGTATTAGGTTTTAATGTTGGAAGAAATTGTGATGATTTGAAGTCTTGAACTTCATTTACTTCTTAATTTGACCAATTAAGATATTAATACCCGTTGTGAGAACATGCAAGATCTGAGATGGTATTGTCTCAGTCAACAAATGGTTAAAATCACATTTTGATTTCATGGATGAGAATGTTGTCCATGGGGTTGAGTGCAAATAAAAAGAGAAATAAACTTTTCAAGGGTGTAGAATTAGAGGACTTTAGAGTGACATGTTAAAGCCCCCAATTTAATTTATAGTTTTAGATTTAGATATGAGATGTTAGCCTTGAGAGGTTAGCCTCCAGGTTGAGGGAGAAGAGGGAACTCTAGAGTGAGAGCTACTATCTTCCCTGCCTAGTTGGTTTTCAAGACTATTCAAACTATATGTTAGCCAATGTTTTTTATAGCATCTCTAGTATGGATAAAGAATATTATTGCTCTTATTTGACACAACACATTTAGAATACTTCTGTTGACCTCACTTTTGGTTGAGATATAAAAAACTTCTTTAAGTAGCCTAGGTCTAGCCATAGGACTTTCCTATTGACTAGTCTTAGAAAACTAGAAGAGGTACCCCACCATTAGAAATTCAAAACTCTTCTTTTTGCTCAACTTGAAGTTTCACATATTGATCTTAACGTCTAGCATTTAGTAGGAAAGATCATTATAAGAGAATTCAAGAAGAGTCCCTATAGGATTACTTGGCTTTAGGGTCGACCCTGGAA
>NW_018224733.1:0-287 GCF_001263595.1 Phalaenopsis equestris | reverse complement strand
AACCCATGGTTAGGCTTGATATTTATTATGGGTAAATTTTTGAAAAAAAAAGCTTTTAAAGAGATAATAAGAGGGTTAAATCAATGTACTTGTCATACCACATGTCTAAACCCTATGGTGCCATTTTTACTGCCCATCATAAGCTTTAACCATGGTCCAAGCCTTGGTTAGCCACCCTAACCCAAGATAAAACCCAAGACCGTGAGCCCCCACATGGTTAAAACCCAAATTCATGCCAAGAAACCACCTCAACTCAAATTGGGCTGAGGACCCCTCTGCTTGACACC
>NW_018224732.1:10813-15457 GCF_001263595.1 Phalaenopsis equestris | reverse complement strand
CTCCCTTCTAGTTGATGTTGCCTTATCTCGTTGGCTGGTGTTGTCCCATCTCCTCAGTCGATGTTACCTCATCTTTGGGAATGGTGTTGCTCGAATCCATGGGTTCGTGTTTCCCCATCTCCTGGCTTGGTGTTGCCCCTTCTATTGGATTGGTGCTTTATTTTT
Source organism: Phalaenopsis equestris (assembly GCF_001263595.1). Taxonomy (NCBI): domain Eukaryota; kingdom Viridiplantae; phylum Streptophyta; class Magnoliopsida; order Asparagales; family Orchidaceae; genus Phalaenopsis; species Phalaenopsis equestris. The sequence continues at coordinate 15,292 of NW_018224732.1, read as the reverse complement.
TAGGGAAAATTTTGTGAATGATTATTCTTCGAGATTTCAATGTCTGGGGAATCTCAACCTCCTGAAAAATCACAAGAAGTAACATAATGTTGAGAAGGTGATACCTATGCTGACAAAATATGCCCTAATGTTATTTTAAAAAAAAAATTCACTTTCTGAATGACATGGTGGTTAGATTGCTGACTTCGATCGATCACCTCCCCTTGGATACTTTTTGATTTTTGGCAAATTTTTGAAGTGGCCTGTGGTTTCCACTAATGCTTGAGTTGATGTACATCCTAAAGTTTGTAAGAGTTAACGCTTAACAACTTCTTTTTGGGTGACGATGATTGTTATCAGAATGTTTACCTTCTTCATAAAGCATGAAGCTAAGTTGACATCAGATATCTTAGCTACATTGACAGGTTCATTAGCGATAATTGTTACTTTATATCCTTCGGAAGTAAGGTATTGGATCTTCACCCAAATTAGCAAAAAAGATATTTGCCTATCAGATTTTTATTTGTGAAGAATAATTGAGTATTTCCCAAAAAATTGGGTTAAACCATAGCAGTTGTATATTTCTCTTCTGATCAATGTAGATGACATACTGTTGATGCTTGAATTTCATGATCTCAAAGATCTACAGTTCGAGGTACATTACATCAACAACTTTGTGAGCGAAGATTTTTTGTTTGAAATAAATGGTTCCATCCATAATGGATGATCTTTTGTTGTGATGCTGAAGAAATCTGAGAAGCACCCTGAATTGGCTCCCATTGCACTCCGAAGCAGTCATTTCCAGACAATGACAGTGAGATCCTTCCTCCAAAGCATAGTAAGAGGAGTGATGGGGTAAAAAAATCCTGCAATCAATCCATCGAATATCCATATTCTGGAGAATTTATTCGAATCATTCATGCATTGGGCACAAACGGTCTATTTGATATTAATTTGTTTATTTTGTATGGCAAAAAAGTTGGAACTTGAAGCGGGGTTCATTCTTTTCTTAATATAGAAGAACTCTGAATTTGTCAAGATCACATTCCTCAAGGGCGAGTATATGTGGAGATATGATTCCAAAGTTGAAGAAATTACAATCTTAGAGAATAACATGATGAAGTGTAGAATCAAGATGTCCACGATAACGACTTCTCTCTCATTGTTTAATTAGGATCTGAAGAGTAATCGAGAGGAGTTGGTGGATGTATGGGCTAACCTTAGTTAGAGTACCAAGAGCTTGAAAGATCTGAGATCGAATGTGTTTGCACTTGAGGAGGAGAACAAAAGATTGAAGTTTGAGAAGAAAGTCGATTGCCTTGGAGTTGGAGTAAAGGTTGTAGAGGACTTCAAGAGCTCAATTGATTTCAGAAGTATCATTTTGGATTATGCTCAGAAGGCTCACGACCACGTAGATAATGCTGAAGTGAAGGAATGTCAGCAAGAATATATTGATGAGGGATTTATATGAGGCTTCCAAAAGAGGACTTGTGATACCTCTTAAAATTACCTATTTTATATGAACATTTAATGTCTATTTTTAATGATATTGGACTTTAATGAAAGATATTTTTCATGTTTTTGGTTTCAAGTACAAGAAATGGAGCTTTAGAGAAAATGAAGCGAAATGAGGTCAAAATGGAGGAAAATGGCACCGCATAATTTGGCACGAAAACGCCAGCTTTTGGTGCCATAACGCCAGTTCTCATACGTAATAGCATACGTAATAAGTGTCATAGCGCCATAGTGCCCGAAGCAATTTTAACATTTATACAATGAATTTGGACAAATTTTGAAGAGAAGCTTAAAGTGACTCTTGGTTATTTTCAGAGCTCTATTAAAAGGGACCATTGGCTGGTCGAAAAAGAGAGACTCTAGAGGGTCCATGAGTTATTAGAGGTGAAAGTGTGTGTAAGAGAGGAGATTTTTTGATTGTGTAAGAAGAGTTTGGAGATATCTTGAAAGGAACTTCGGGATTTGCTTGGGGAGAAGTCTAAGATAAATACTTTGTATTTGTGTTTAAGTTTTTGTTATTAAGGCTTGAATTTAAGTACAAATCATGTTTTATTTTGTTATTTCTATGAATTAAGAGAAATTTTCTTTTCTTTCTCCTTGCAATAAGAAGTAATCATGTGTGGGATGAGATGATTTGAAGATTTCCTTTATTCCAAAATTGATATGATATTTTCACCAGTTCTTGATTTACTTTACAACTTGGCACTTGTGAGCTTAAAATTTGTTGTGAAACTTAATGACCCAAAAGGGCTATAATTTTACACAGCTTGTGAATACCACGTTAACCTTTAGGATGGGAGGCCGACTCAGTCTACTGGTTTGCTCAAATACATAGAGAGATAAGTTTTGATGGGCATAAAATTGTTGTTTTTGGGGTGACAAGCTAGATCCTTTACCAATTTGGTCTGTTGTTGGAACTGAAGGTCCTTGGTAGGTCCTATAGAGAGGGCGCAGTAGATAATCTAGAAGTGAGAGGGTAGAATCTACTCAGTACAACTACACAAGTCGAAACTAATTTTAGATTAACTAACATTCTTTATGCTCACAAGGTGTAAAGAAACATGTATGCTCCTATTTGTCACAATATAACATTTTTATCTTTAAACATTTAAATTCCTCCATTGATTATGATCTCTTTGCAAGGGGAAATATCTTTTTATATCATTTCAACTCTTTTACATCTTATTAGTTCATAAAATTTGCACTTACATTCTGCTTAGAATTAGATTAAACATTTTAGATTAAGCATTTTTTTAGTTTTAATCCTTTGCAAATATTTCGACACCATTCTTCTATAAGTGCATTTACAATTTTAGTGAAGTTTTTCTAAGTCATCATAAATAGTTACAACTTCTCTATGGGATCGATATTGAGGTTTTTAAAGAAAGCTCTATATTACTTGAAATGATATGTATAATTGCGTAGTACCTTTAGTTTGAATGCCACTATTCTATATTATAAAACATTTCATTTGTCCACACTGGCTGCTAAATATAAATGGGGTCATGTTTTGGGTCAGATTTTGGGAACTTAAACAATTGCGTAATTGTGGGTCGAGTCAAGTTTTTGACACTGTTGCCAAGGAAGCAACGAAACTCTTTGACTTAGAAATTTTCTTGAATTGTAGATTTATTTTAGGAGAATTGTATTTCTTTTTTTCTTTAAATATTTTAATTTCTTAAAATTTAAAAAGTTTAAAAGAACATATAATTTTATTTAAATCCAAAAATATAAAATTTTAAAAAAATCTCAAAATTTTAAAAAATCAAAATTTTTTTTAATTAGTTTATTTTTTATTGTTTGAACTTTTAATTTTGTATGCGTAGTTCAGGATTTGAAGGTTCGGTGCCTTACGATTCCAAGTTAGAGCGGACAATAAGAAAAATCAGGAAATAAAAAGAACTTCACAATTTTTAAGAAATGACAAACACATCACAAAATATAATTGAAAATAAAATTGCTGAACAAGAACAACATCAAATACAAAAAAGTTTAAGGGACTATGCCAACTCTACAATAGATGAAATTCGCTTAAAGCATACAAACCCCTGTTGTAATGGCTAACTCATTTGAAATTAAACATGCTATTATACAAATGATATGGATCTATTATGACTTGGGGGGGGATTGAGCATAGAAATTTTTGGCTAAGTATTTTCCACCTTACAAAATTGCTAAGCTTATAAATGATATTTTTTCTTTTACTTGATATGAAGGAGAGTCAATATACGAAGAAGGGATAAAACTAAGATGTGGTTAAACTCGTTAGCACCTGGATCTATTATAACTTGGGGGGATTTAGCATAGAAATTTTTGGCTAAGTATTTTCCACCTTAAAAAATTGCTAAGCTTATAAATCATATTTTTTCTTTTACTTGATATGAAGGAGAGTCAATATACGAAGCTTGAGAAGGATTTAATGAACTCCTTAGAAAGTGTCCACATCATGCCTTACCAGACTAGTTAATTATTTAAACAATTTATAACGGGTTAGTGGGATCCATTAGATCTATCATAGATGCCGCTGCTGGAGGTTCATTAATGGTAAAATGATTCGATGAAGCATATGCATTAATTAAATAGACGACTACGAATAATTTTTAATAGCCCTTTGAAAGGGAAAATCCTAAGAGAGTAGCCATTATTCATAATAATGATGCAATTTTGATGATAAAATCTCAAGTTGTTGCTTTATCTAGGAAGATAGTCCAAATTGGAATGACTTTTCTCAAACACCTCATGTGATTGAAGAAAATTCATTAGAGCAGATGATTGATTCTCAAACATCATTAGAAACTTTAAATGAAATTAACAATATACCCAATAATTCGTATTCTTAGTATTACAACTCAAGTTGGAAAAACCACTCCAACTTTAACTGGAGTAACTGATGATGGAAGTCAACAATGGGGGAACAATCAAGCAAACCCATTGGGAAAATGGAACAACCTTTGATATGCCAAAAAACATTCAACTTTATATATA
>NW_018224732.1:0-10493 GCF_001263595.1 Phalaenopsis equestris | reverse complement strand
GAGAGAGAAAGTGAGAGATTTCTTCTTCATTACATTTTTAAGAGAGAATTGAGTGTTATTGTAAAAAGAGAAAGTGATTCAAAGGAACTTCAAGGGATTTGCTTTGGAAGGAGATCGAGTTAAGTTGTTTTACTTTACTTTTTATGTTTTGTAAACTTATTTTTTTATATAAAATCAATGTTTTATTGTATCCTACTCATGAATTCTAAGTAGATTTTGTCCTTCTCCCTACAAAAAGATATCGTCATGTGAAGAATCAAGATTGTTGTGCAATTTTTTAATTTCAAAATTGTGATGATTCAAACTTTGAACTTCATTTACTTTTTGATTTGACTAGTTGAATTATTAAAATTTATTGTGAAACATACGATCCAAGAGGGCTAGGCTTTCTACAACAAAGTAAGAATCACATTTGATTTAATGGATGAAAATGTAGAGTGCAAATAAATAGGGAAATAATCATTAATGAACGTAGAATTAGAGATTTTAGAGTGACAAACTAAAATCCCCAATTTGTTCCAAGCATTTGGAAACTAAAGAGAAATGTTAGCTCTCAGGCAAGGGGAACATGGGAACTCTGGAGTGAGAGCCAGTATCTTCTCATCCTAACCGCGGATTTAGGGACCTAACACTGGATCAACCAGTGTTCTTTATCTCTTGTAAAAAGGATAAAGAATATAATTGCTTCTATTTGGTACAATACAATTTTCTACAATTTGATAATTCACTAACTATAACCTCATTGTAAGGTGAAGGATAATTTATTAAATTTGAACTCTTCATCACAAAACTTAGTTTAATTTTAGTAAAATTAACATTGAATTTTACAGATTAGTGTAGTAAACATAGTTTCTTTAGCGGCATTAAACAAATTTGGACCTGCTTAAGTTTTCTATAGTTTAAATATCGTGTCCTTGAGTTATTACCATAAGAATTTTCACCTCTCTATTGGATCGATACTTAGGACGCTATTAGAGACATTTATTACTTTAGTGATATGCATACTTGCGTTTTTAACCAAGTGACGATTTGAAGTTAAAAGTACACTTTAATTCATTAGGAGTGGCATCTTTAAATATTTTAAAAGAGAAAACTGATTATACTGAAATAAATTTTATTGTGATTAATCTTCATATTTTCTAGTATAGTTGTCGTGTGTGTTGTGGTGTTGAACAACATTTATAGTGAACACAAAATTCCCGCATCAAGTATTTGGCGCCGTTGTCGGGGAGTCTATGATAATTTACTTAAAAGAATTTATTTGAACTATAAAACTTTAAAAAAAACAAAAATATATATACGTTCTTGTGTGAGTGCTTATTTTTTTAATTGTTAATTATATTTGTGTATGCGAAGATTAGGATTCTAAGGATTAGTACCTTATGATTTGGACTTAGAACAAACTATAAGAAAAATTCAAAAATAAAAAGAACTTAAAAAATGACAAACAATTTAAATAATCAAAGTATTGAAAATGAACATCAACATGTACAAAGACCTTTTAGAGACTATGCTAATCATACAGTAGATGAAATTCACTTGACTATACAAGCTCCTATTATAGCTACTAATTCATTTGAGTATAAACCTACTATTATCCAAATGGTACAAAATAACCAGTTTGAGGTAACACCATCTGAAGATCTTAATTTACATCTTGCTAGTTCTCTAGAATTGTGTGCCACATTTAAATATGACAGTGTCGAATGACACATTCAAACTTAGACTTTTTCCTTTTTCACTAAGGGACAAAGCTAAGATGTGCTTAAACTCTTTAGCACCTGGATCAATCAGAACTTGGGGAGACTTATCTCAGAAAATTTTTGCTAAATAGTTCCCATCATAAAAAATTGCTAAGCTTAGAAGCGATATTACATCATTGTGTCAATTTGAAGGGGAATCAATATATGAAGCTTGGGGATGATTTAAAGATCTCCTTAGGAAGTCTCCACACCATGCTTTACATGATTAGTTAATAATTCAAACATTTTTTTATGGATTGGTGGGATCTCTTAGGTCTATTATTGGCACTGCTACTGGTGGAACATTATGTCAAAAGGATTCAATGAAGCATATTCCTTAATTGAAGAGATGACTACTAACAATTTTCAATGGCCCTTTGAAAGGGTAAATCCAAAATGTGTAGCCAGTGTTCATGACTCTGACACAATTTTTATTTTGGCTTCTCAAATTGCTACAATATCAAATAAGTTAGATCAATTTGGAATGAAATCTCTCGTGGTTTAGAAAAATTCATTCAGACAAATAATAGATTCTCAATCATCATATGAAACTTTGAACGCAATAAATAATTGACCTAATAATCCCTATTATAATTATTACAATCCTGGTTGGAAAAAACATCCTAATTTAAGTTAGAATAATAATTATAATAGATTCTCAATCATCATATGAAACTTTGAACGCAATAAATAATTGACCTAATAATCCCTATTATAATTATTATAATCCTGGTTGGAAAAATCATCCTAATTTAAGTTAAAATAATAATAACAACTCTAATGGTGTAAATCCACAATGGGGGAACAATCAAGCGAACCCTTTGGGAAATGTAAATTATCAAGGAAATACTAACTATAGACCTTATTATCCTCTCAACTTTAACATCAATTCACAATTTAAAGAGAAAAAGTTGTTTATGGAAAAATTGATATTACAAATGGGTAATCAATTACAAATTTAAGGAGAGACAATTAGAAACATTGAGAATCAATTCAAACATATTTCTACTGCACTTAGCAATAGGCCTCAAGGAATTCATCCTAGTAATGTTGAGATTAATCCTAAAGACCAGAATAAAGAGCAAATTAAAGCTATACAACTAAGAAGCGGAAGAGAAGTGGAGACAAAAATTCAAAAAGAGATTGAAGTTGAGAAAGAATGGGTTGAAATTGAAAATTATGAGGAACATATACCTCATGATTCAAAATATCCTATTAAACAAATGAAAATTACTGTTGAAAAACGACCACCTCCATTTCCTCAAAGAATGAGACAACGAAAATTGGATAAATAATTCTCAAAATTTTGGAAATATTTAAAAAACTAACCATAAACATTCCATTTGCTGAAGCCCTGGAACAAATGTCAAGCTATGTAAATTTTATGAAGGATATATTTAATAGAAAAAGAAGTTTACAGATAATGAGACAGTTGCACTTAGTGAAGAGTGTAGCCTTATAATTCATAAAAAGCTTTTTGAAATACTTAAAAATCCTGGTAGTTTTACCAGTCCTTGTGCTATAGGCAAAATATATTTTGCAAAAGCTTTATGTGATTAGGGAGATAGTATTAATCTTATGCCTCTATCTATTTTCAGAAGGTTAGGCTTAGAAGATATTTCCCCTACTACGATAACCTTTCAATGAACTGATCATTCAATCACCTATCCTAAAGCAGTTGTAGAAGATGTACTGTTAAAGGTTGATAAATTTATCTTTCTTGTGGAATTCATTATGTTAGATATGGAGGAAGATAAAAAAGTTCCAATCATTTTAGGGAGACCTTTTCTTGCAACTGGAAGAGCAGTGATAGACGCTGAAAAATGTGAGTTAATAATGAGAGTTAATGATAAAAAAGTTACATTTAATATATAAAAATACATGGAATACTCAGCAAAAGGAAAAAATGATGCATCCTTCAGAATGGAAATTAGTGATTATTTGAGTAACGATCATTTTACATAAAGTTTTGAAGAGAAAACGAAAGAAGAAAATTTGAAACATGAAGATGTGGATAAAATGCAAGATAAGTCCATTGAAATTTGTAATGAACATTTATATTATGTTCAGCAAATATTGAATTGTTAGACACTACAGAATTGTTAGACGCAAATATTGAATTGTTAGACACTACAGAAAATAATAAAAATCTTATTCCTTCAATTGAAACACCTCCTGAAATCGAAATGAAAATACTCTCTGCATATTTAAAATATGCCTCTTTAGGAGATTTATCTACATTACTTATTATAGTATCCTCAGAGTCAACCAAACTACCTGAACAAAAATTATTAAAGAAGAGAGTTTGATGAAGATTTTAAAGAGTTATAAGAAAGCCTTTGGATGGACATTAGCTATTATCAAAGGAATCAGTCATTCAAATTGTATGCATAGAATTTTCTTAGAATGCATATAATTCACATGGAAGAGAACTGCAAACTCAGAGCTGATCCTTAAAGGAGATTGAATCATATTATGAAAGAAGTAGTTAAGAAAAAAATTTTGAAATGGTTAGATGCTGGAATTATCTATTCTATCTTGGACAATGCTTGAGTAAGTCCAATTCACTGTGTTCCAAAGAAAAGTGGTGTGACTGTTGCCGTCAATGAGAAAGAAGAATTAATACCAACACGACAAGTCACTGGTTGGAGAATCTGGATTGACTATAGAAAATTAAATTTTGTCACTAGAAAAGATGACTTTCCTTTACCTTTTCTGGACCAAACGTTGGATAGGCTAGTTGGGCACAAATATTTTTTTCTTTTTGGATTGATATACTAGTTATCATCAAATTCTTATTGCTTCTGAAGATCAAGAAAATACAACATTTACCCTTATGGTTCTTTCGATTTTAGACGAATGCCCTTTGATTTATGTAATTCATGTGCAATATTTCAAAGATGTTTGATTTCTATATTCTGCGACTTAGTTGAAAAAGAAATATAAGTTTTTATGGATGAATTTTCAGTGTTCAAAAATTCATTTGAATTATGTTTAAATCATTTAGAAAAAAAATTAGAATGATGTGAAAAGACAAATTTAGTATTAAATTGAGAGAAATGTAAATTTATGGTTGTAGGAGGAATTGTACTTGGACATAAAATTTTTGAAAACAGTATAAAAATAGATTTGACAAAACAACTTCAAGTTATAGCTAAACTACCTCCTCCTACTATAGTGAGAGGGGTTAGAAGTTTTTTAGGGCATGATGGTTTCTATAAGCGATACATTAAAGATTTTTTAAAATTTACTAAGCCCCTATGCCAACTATCAAAAAAAGATGCAAAATTTGATTTTAACCAAGAATGCACCAATTCCTTTGAATTATTAAAGGAAAAATTAACTAATGCTTCTGTAATAGTTTCACCTGATTGGGAGAAACCATTTAAGCTAATGTGTGATGCTAGTGATTATGAAATTGGAGCTGTTTTAGGGCAAAGATATGAATTTTTTTTTGAAGTTATATAATACGCAAGTAAATCTATGAATAAAGCTCAAATTAATTATACTACTACTGAGAAAGAGTTATTAACAATCATCTATGCTTTTGATAAGTTCAAACATATCTCATTGGACATAAATGTATTGCGCATACTGATCACTTTGTTATAAGATATTTGATGCAAAAGAAGGACGCAAAACCAAGATTAATTAGATGGATCCTTCTGATGCAAGAATTTGATTTTATTGTAGTATATAGGAAGGGATCTGATAATCAAATAACTGATCATGTATCTAGGTTGGAACAGGAAAAATTATTTAATTTTAAAAGTGAAATTAACAAAAAAATTTTATGATGAAAAACTATACAATAGTGATGAATGAAGTATACCATGGTATGCAAACATAGTGAACTTTATTGTTATTGATCTTTTACTATATGGATTGAAAACTCAAAGAAATTTATTCACGATGCAAAATTTAACTTTTAGGATGACCCATATTTGTATAAGAAATGTAAAGATCAAGTTATTTGAAGATGTGTACCATATGAAGAAACTAAAAAGGTATTCAAAAATGTCATGATTATGAATTTTGGGGACATTTTGGAATTGAGAGAACCACATATAAAATGTTGGAATTGATAGAACCACATATAACATTTTGGAATTGTTAAAACATACATAAAAACATGTGATCGTTGTCAGCGGGTAGGAAATATGAAATGCCCTAAATTTTACATTGGAAGTTGAAATTTTTTATGTTTGGGGATTTATTTTTATGGGGCCATTTGTACCCTCTTTCGGAAACTTATATATATTAATTGCAATGGACTATGTTTCAAAATGTATTAAAACAGTTGTTTTATCTTGATGTGATGCTCAAAGTGTTTCAAAATTTTTAATAAAAAATATTTTTACAAGATATGAAATGCTAGGTGTAATCATTACAGATGAGGGATCTCATTTTAGGAATAAAAGAATTGAAAAATTGGTTAAAAAATATGATAATGAACATATGATCTCCACTATTTATCATCCCCAGACTGGTGGTCTAGCAAAATTATTTGATTGTGAATTTAAAAGAATCTTGGAAAAGACTGTAAATCCTAACAAAATGATTGATCTGCTAGATTAGATACTACATTATGTGCTTACAAAATATTATTGGACTATTAAAGAATTTGATTTTGATTAAATGATGTTGGTCAAAAATGATTATTGCAACTGAATGAGCTCAAAGAGATCATAAATGAATCTTTTGAAAATGCTAAGATTTATAAAGAAAAAAAAAATAAAATTTGGCATGATCAGAAGAAAATAAAAAATGAATTTGAACCTGGACATAAAGTTTTGTTGTATAACACAACATTGAAATTATTTCCCAAAAATCTTAAGTCTAGGTGATTAGGGCCATTTACTGTTATAAAAGTTTACCGATACGAAGTTGTGGATATAGAAGATCCAAAAACTAGAAAAAAAAATTTAAAGTTCATGGACATAGGTGAGATTAAATTATTTATTCTTTGGAGACTTACATGTTAAAGAAAATGCATAAAAACATTTTAATTATTCAATTTTATGGAAGGTATGAGAGTTATTTTGGACCTTAGGCAAAGCGGTACAACAAAGCACACTGGCACCTAGGCACCTAATATAACGCAAGTGCCACTTTCCAGAAAGCCCGACGCCTAAGCACCAGAATTCAACGCCTAGACACTGCAATTAGAAAAACCATCCCATAACCTTCTATTGACAGTATTTGGCCAAATTTTCTTTATATAACTCCTAAAACCTGCCCTTTGGAGTTAAATTAAATTGGTAGAGAGGGAAAGGATTCACTAATATTGTTCCTATGGCCTCCAACTCCAAGGAAACTTCTAAATATGAGACTTTTAGCCAGATAAAGTTCATTAGTTTTGATGCACAGAGGTTACAAGACAAGGTCTTTATGAAGAAGAGGATGATCAAGGAAAGGGGTTTCATGAATCGAAGATTCAATACTCATGGTACTATTTTGGAAGAAATCATTATGCAAAAGCAAGGTGAAGTACTAGGCTATACAATTGAAGTCATAGAAATTCTTGTTGTGAAGGAACTTTATGCAAATCTTCATGGGATAAATTAAGGAGTTTATAATGTTTAAGGCAGGTGGGTACCTTTTAATCCTTCAATAATTAATGATTTGTTTTTTATCATGAACATTCTGATTTGTCATTATGCAGACTTTGCCTTTACAAGACACAGTATGATGAAAGTCTTAGATTCTTGATGGATGAAGATGGAACATGGGAGAGATGAGATAAAAATTATGTAAGTTTTCCTTCTTCATTATTAAATTCTGCATCAAAGCATTGGCGTATCTTTATTTCAGCAAAATTGCTCCCTTCTACAAAAATCATTAGTGACAAAGGAAAGTGTTATATTGAACTAATGTATTCAAACTGGAAGACTTATTGATGTGGGTGCTATAATAGTAAAATTTACTCCTAGTTTTATTTTGAAGTGATATAATATTGTTCTTGGACATCCATCCACAATATTTGTGCCTTGTAGCCAATCGCAAGTTCCATATGAAAATTGGAAAAAAGTGCTTCTTCCTTCAAAGCCCATGGACCCAGTATTAAACAATGATTACTAAGAAAATGAAGAAGTGGATTATAGAATTTTTCTTATTGATCAATCATCTCAAAATTCATCACCTATACAACCCAAATTCTGGATAGTTCATTTGTTATTTTGAAGAGGATTAAGAAGTTGGAGAGTGAGATGATTAATATTTTGAATGCAGTTAGCAATACTTCTGATCAGTTCAAACCATCTAGATTGTAGAATTAAAGAGCAATTTGATCACACTGGACTTATGGAAGGGGATACGGTGTGAATGTATAAGAAAAATGTTAAGATCAAAGAAGTCTCTATTGATGAATATCCTCACCATCCTTTCTATAACTTATTTGTGCATCGCCAATCCATGAGATATATTAAAGAAGATGATAGTACTGAAACTGAAGATGTGTAGCAGCTCTGAAGTTTGGAATTCTTATTTATAAAAGCTTATTTGTGTTTTGTTATGTTGGATTTCCTTTGTTTTTAATATCGGACTTATTATGTTTCCTATTAGTATTTGATTGTTTAGTTTTCAGCGTTAGGATGTTGTTGGTGTGATTTTGATTTTGAGTTTTATGTTGTGATTTCAAAATACTTTTTTGTAATTGTGTGGATTTATATAAAAAAATGTGAAGTTGTTTGTTATTTTTCTAAATTTGATGTTAGTAGTTTACTTAATTATGAAAAATAAAGTGAATTTAAACAATTAGTAGATTGAGTACTTTAGTGTACAATGCTTTTTACAAAAAAAATTGAAAAATGAAATTTTAAGCCTTGACACCTAGGCGCCAAAACCGGCGCCTAGAACCCAAATCAGCTGAGTCATTAAAATCACGAAAATGAATAGTAACAACCATTTTTTTGCTATAGATCATCTTCTTCCTTGCGACTAAGGTTGAATAGCATACAAGGGCTTCCAAATACTTAGGTTTGAGGCCATTTTGGGGCTAGAAATTCTTAGATTTCATCTTCTCTTGGTAAGAGCATCACTTTAACCTAGAAATTTTTTATTTTCACCATGGATTTCTCCTACATTATGTGAAAATCGAAAATTGGAGATTTTGGAGAAATTTAGTGAAGAATGCATGGTGTGAAGTTTCTTAGCAATGATTTTGATTTTTAGGAGTTTACTTGATTGCTTTTATGAATTTATGTGGAAATATTTTGAATTTTTAGAACTCTTACGGCTCCTAAGATGAAGAAGACGAGGGGAAGAGAGGCCTTTGACGTGAAAAATTTTGCAAACATCGAAGCACAATATCACTATAACACACAACTCATGTCAAGAAAATTGATTCATGAGTGAGCATTATATAATCCCAGAGGTTCTACAGAAGGATTGATTGTAGCAAGGCATTGGGAAACTTTTTGCTACTTCACGACACTAAGAATTATCTTAATTGTCTAGGAATTTTACGTAAACCTCCGAGAAGCTTCGGATGATCATGTATTTGTGAGTAGTAAGACTCTTGAATTCACCCCTGAAAGAATAAAGGCACTATATCAGTTGAGGGATGAATTTCATTGTGAATATTCAGCATTCGATACATTTAATTTGACACTGGATGAAGTTATTGCCTTTCTGATTGATGGAAGAGAAGTTTGGAAAATAAAGAATAATCATAAGGTAAACTTCTCTACTTCTATGTTAAATGCTCAATTCAAAGCATGATAGTATTTTATTTCTGCTTGACTCTTTCCGACAGCTCATCTTAGTGAAGTTACTATGGAGAGAGCCACTTTAAATTTTTGTATTAAAAAAATGAAGAGTTTAAACATTGGATCTCTCATTTATTAGAATGCCCATATATCTTCTAGAGATGGGACTACTGGAGGTTTAGGATACCCTGCCTTAATTTTTACTTTATGTGACCAATCAAGAGTAAATTATGATAGATATGAAGAATTATTACAACCTCTTAAACCTATCAGTAAGCCCAGTTTTCATACTTATGAGTTACATGTTGGACAACGAGCTAGGGGTAGAGGTAGTGATATACCTTATACTTCATTTTCTAGACCTTCTACATCTAGCAATACTTCTTTGGAGAGTGTTATGGAGCAACTGCTTATTCAGCAGGGTGATATTTTGATGCTTCAAAATCAAATGAGAAGTATGGAAGCTTGCAATTATCTTAATGATGAGTATATGCATAGGAAATTTGATTTTGAAATTTCTTATCATGACGCAATGGCAAAATATTTGAGGGGTGATCATACTGTAAAATTCTCAACTTGCCCCGACTTTTTTACGCGTTATGAGCCTGGAGATGTTGAGGGAGATGACCTTGAAGAAGAGGATGAAGATGATGATGATGAGGATGATGACGAGTTGGTTTCTATAATGTCTGTTTATTGTAGTTTGTTTTCATGCCTCTGTTAGTTAGTTGAACTTTATTTTTGAATCATGTGTATTGTAAAGTGTGATGTTAAACTTATTATGTGTAGATTTAGATTGTTCGTTTATTTTTCAGTACCGTTTGTTTTTAAAATTTATTGTTTATGTTTAGAGCTCTCTTTTACTTAGCAATTATTTTTTATATATCATGTTTTACATAATGCTTTATACCTTGTTTTTTAAAATTGGTATCTGCAAAGTTTTATGTTCAAAGCCCTCCATAGGTGAGTTTTGTTTAATGCATTTAATGTTTTCTTTCTCCCTACATTTTTTGCATTAAATACTTTAAAGTATTAAAAATTT
>NW_018224731.1:0-719 GCF_001263595.1 Phalaenopsis equestris | reverse complement strand
AGCCAAAATTGATCAGAAAAGAGGCCTTCCTTTGCCCCTCTTCTCCATCCATTGCCCCCTTTTGCTCTCTTCGCACCACTTCTTGCCACTTTACATTATGCCACGCCATTCCACACCATTAGTGATTTATTTACTTTATAGTTTTCAATTTGTGTGGTGAGTTTAAGTATGAATTACTCTCTAAGAAGTGTTGGAGAGGAAGAAAAGTGAGAGATTTCTTCTTCCTACATTTTCTAAGAGAGACTATAAGGGGTTTTCTTTGAAAAAGAATTTCAGATAAGTGTTGTTTGTTTATTATTGTTGTAGGAACTATCTTCTATGTATAAAATTTGTGTTTTGTTGTATTATACTCATGAAGTCTAAGTAGTTTCCTTTATCTTTCTGCCCACTCTGAGATATGGTGAAAGGATGAGATAATTTGGATGTGAAAATGTTAAAATTTAAAATAAATTGTGATTGTTTTTCAACTCCGCTCATAATTTACTTTTCGATCTGGATAATTGAATTGTTAAAATATGTTGTGAAACATATGATCTGGAAAATGGAGTATGAGTTCTACAACAGAGTGAGAGTCACATTTAAGTCCATGAAGGAGTATTTTGTTCATGGAATTTAGTGCAAATAAATAGAGAAATATACTTTGTTGGGTGAAGAATTAGAGATTTCTAGGGTGACAGACTAAAGATCCCCAATTTGATTTTAGTGTTTAAAAACTAAAG
>NW_018224730.1:0-1605 GCF_001263595.1 Phalaenopsis equestris | reverse complement strand
AATGTGAGAAATTTTTAACTTTAGGAAAAGAATAGCTAAGCTCAAAATCATTAAAGACTATCTAAATATAGTAATCCTCACATAAAAAAGAAAACAAATGTAACGAATGAAAATGATCTTGAAAGAAAAAGAAAAGCAAAATCAAAAGAAAAAGAAGAACAAAAATGTAAACATGTGGGGAGAAGCTTGAGAAGATGTCTAATTAAAAATTGACTTCACTTGAATTATCCTAAAGAAAAAAACTTATTTACACTTCTAAACTTATTCTTAACTTTTAAAAGTATTAGTCTTTTTACTAATAGAGTTCTCATATAATTCTTTTCTTTTAATTTTTATAAAATTCCTTAATGTGACAAATTATATTTATTTTTGAAAAAAATAGAAAATCAAAATTCATAACTTGATTATGGAACAGCCTTATATTGATTATGGAATAGCCTTATATTTTAATTTTAACATGAGTTATTGAAAATTTTTCTAAAAATTTTTCTATCACATTTATAGGACAAAATTATAAAATTCTTTAAGTGAAACCCACTAATAATAAGCTATTATATTTGATTTAAATAATGCAAGGGTTACTTGAGAACAAGTAACATTTAAGTTTGAGGGAATTGACACACTTCAAAATTACCTATTTTTATTATGTATTTCATGCTCATTTTTAAGGATATCACGCTTTAATGAAAGGTATTTTGCGTGTTTTTAATTTCAGGTACAAGATATGGAGTTTAAGAGTAAATGGAACAAAAATGGAGCAAAAATGGGTCAAATGAAGCCAAAGGACATAAAAGGTGAACTGGCGCCAAGACACCAGTGAGTCTAGATGGCTGGCGCCTAGCTGCGACGGTTGGGCTCTTAGGCTCCAGAAACGATTTGGGCAAGATAAATTGAATTTGGATGAATTTTGAAAAGGTGCCTCAAGTGACTCTTGAATATTTTTAGAGCTCTATATATAGAAGAAATTTCTACATGTCTAAGAGAGGAGAAAAAAGAGTTGATTTTGAGTAGGATAGACCACCATTAAGGGTGGGTGGCCACCATAGTGTCAGTTTAGTGATTATGAGTGTTTTTAGAGTCTTGCGGAGTCAAGTTCAGTCAAGAAATGTTAGAGGATTACTTGGAAAGAGTTTGAGATAAGTATTTATACTTTTGTTTAAGATTGGTCCAATAAACTTGATATATATATATAATATTTTATTTTGTTATCTCCATATTTTTTGAGTTGTTTAATTTTCTTTCTTCTTACAATAAGAAGTAATAATGTGTGGGATTATAATTTTTTGGGATTATAATTTTTTTAAGGTTTCTTTTATTCCCACAATTTGTGTTGGTATTTTCACCGGTTCTTCATTTACTTTGCAAACTGGTCATTTGTGATATTAAAATCCAATGCAAAACATAATGACTTAGGAGGGCTACGATTTCATCAACTAGTGAGTACCACACTAAACCTTGGATGGTGGGGATGTTACGTCTAAGGTGGAGTGCAAACATATAGGAAGATAAGTTTCGATGGGTGTAAAATTAATGATTATAGAGTGACAGGCTAGAACCTTTATTAATTTGCTCTTATTTGAGAACCTGAGTCCCTAGTAGGTCTTA
>NW_018224729.1:19348-20285 GCF_001263595.1 Phalaenopsis equestris | reverse complement strand
CTCAAGCTCATTCAATTGCAACAATCTTTTCTCACTAGCTTCAAAATTAAATTCCTTAGTAGCCCAAAATGTTTTATGTTCCAACTCTACTTGTAAGTGGCATGTTTTACCAAAAATAAGTCTATATGGGGACATTTCAATAGGAGTCTTATAGGCTATCCTGTATGCCCATAATGCAGTATCTAATCTAGTACACCAATCCATTTTAATAGGATTAACACTCTTTTTCAAAATTCTCTTAATTTCATGATTAAATACTTCTGCTAAACTACTCATCCGGGAATGATAAGCATTTGCAACTTTATACACTATATTACACTTTTTCCACCATTCTTGCAATTGTTACATTTCTAAAATGAGATACCCCATCGGTAATGATTACTCTCGGTATTCCATATCTTATAAAAATATTTTTAATTAAAAATTTTGAGACAATACGAGCATAATATCGGGGTAAATTGATTGCTTCAATCCAATTTGAAACGTAATCCACTGCAATCAATATGTATATATTTTTGAATTAGGGTATAATGGCCCCATAAAATCCAATCCCCACGCATTAGAAATTTCAATTTTCAAATTAAAATTTACAGGCATTTCATTTTTTCTTGAAATATTACCCACTCTCTGACTCCGATCAAATGTTTTGATGTATATATTAACATCTAAATAGAGTAGACCAATAAAATCCAGATTATAAAATTTTGTGAATAGTTCTATCATTTTCAAAATGTCCTTGAAATTCACAATCATGACATTTTTGAATAATCTCTTGAATTTCTTTATAAGACACACATCTTCTCATCATTAAATCTTTACATTACTTATATAAATAAGGATCATCCTAAAAATATGATTTTGCATCATGAATGAATTTCTTTTCCTGTTGTTTTGTTCATCTATATGGTAAAATACCACTAATAATATAATTTACAAT
>NW_018224729.1:0-939 GCF_001263595.1 Phalaenopsis equestris | reverse complement strand
TGAAGATATGGTGTATCCTAGTTCCAAGTCAACACCCTGGGTCAATCCTAAAGCCAAGTAATCCTATAGGGACTCTTCTTGAATTCTCTTATAATGATCTTACCTACTAAATGCTAGAGGTTAAGATCAATATGTGGAATTTCAAGTTGAGTAAAAAGAAGAGTTTTGAATTTCTAATGGTGGGGGTACCTTTTCTAATTTTCTAAGACTAGTCAATAGAAAAGTCCTATGCCTAGACCTAGGCTACTAAAGAAGTTTTGTAGACCTCAACCAAAAGTGAGGTCAACACCAACAAACTCAAAGAACTTACTCAAGAATCAATGAACTACATAATACACATGATGGGACACTAGTGGAAAATGATGAAACACTAAGGGACTTGTTTTTGTGATAAGTTTTTACTCTAAATAGAGCATAATGTCTGTTTTCTAAGAGATGTTTCATCTAAATTTTCAAAGAGCATCTATATTCCTCAAATCTTCTAGAAATTTGCCCAACACTGACATTGGCACCATCAGCACCAGTGGCCCAAAATTAATTTAGAGCTCTTTATAAAACGGCGTCGTCGGTGGCCCCACTTTCATGGACTCCTTCCTTCATGCTAGTGTCATCGGTGTCCATGCTGGCGCCGTCAGCGCTGAGTATTTCTCTCCAAAACTCCATTTTGACTCCAAATTCCATCCTCTTTGCTCCAAGTGCTAAAAATCATCAACCTACATTGAAACATGAAAAATACCTTCCTTTAAAGTGCAATATCATAAAAAATGAGTATATAATATAGGTCTAAAAATGTTTATATTTTTGATGCATCAGACACCTATAGGAATGTCCCTTTACAGATTAATTTTGGGAAGACTTATCACTTGCCTGTAGAATTGGAATACAGAGCTTACTATGCTATAAAGGAATTAAATTTTAATTTGAAAGAAGCTGGTGAGA
>NW_018224728.1:1408-2268 GCF_001263595.1 Phalaenopsis equestris | reverse complement strand
GCCTCTACATTGATCTCACTCTATCCCCCATTTTTGTATATCTATCCCTCTCTATCTATCTCTCATCCCATTTCTCTCGCTTTTATCTCTCCCATCCACTCTCTCTCCTACTACCTCCCTTCCACTTTCTCTCTTTATATCACTATATGTAGTCCCTCACTCATCTCTAATTTCATTATCTTTTTCCTATATTTTATCCTATCACTCCTTTTCTCTCTCTCTCTCTCTCTCTCATTCTCTCTCTTACTAACTATCTCTTATCATTTTCTCCACCTCTTTGTTTCTCCCCTAACATCTTTGTTCCCATTCCCTTTCTCTATTTCTCTCACTTCTTTCTTTTCTTGCTCTCACTTCTCCCTCAATCTCACTCTTTCTTCTACCACTATCTCTGTCTTTCTCACTCTCTATTCTTCTCTTTCTATTTCTCGCACTTTTTCTCTCCCTCCTTCTTCCTTTCCCTCACTCATGCCTTCCATCACTTCTTCACTCCATCACTCTCTTCATTCTATCTCGCTCTTTCTCCTTCTCTTCGATATGACCTCCCTCTCTCTGGTCTCTCACACTCCCTATCTTCCTCTCTCCTCTCTATTCTCCTACTCTCAGCTCTCTTTATCTATCCACCCTCCTTGCCTCTATCCTTAACTCACTCGATTGTCTCTCTTCTCTCTTGACTCCTATTTGTATCTCTTCTCTCTTCTTGCTAAATCTTCTCTTTATATCTCTCTCTTCCACTCTCCTTCCCTCACTCCCTCTCTCAATCTATCTCTTTTCTCTCTTATGCTCTCTCTCACTCTTTCTCTACCTACCAAATACTTTCTCTCCCTCGCTCCATCCCTCATATTCACTCTCTCTTATCCCTC
>NW_018224728.1:0-572 GCF_001263595.1 Phalaenopsis equestris | reverse complement strand
CATTCTAACACACTCGTTCATCCCCCATATCTACCTCTTAATTTTCCTTCCATCCATCTCACTCTTATATCTCTCCTCTTCCTCTAACTATCCTTCCCTCCCTCCATCATTACCCTTCTCTCTACTCTATCTCTTCTCTCAATCTCTTCTTTATAATTTCTCTCTCTCATACACTCACGCCCTTCCCCCTCCCTCCTTCCCTCCATCCCTCTCTCCTTCCCTCCATCCCTCTCTATCTCGTTCTTTCACCCTCACTATCCTTCTCTCACCCAATCTCTCTTCCTCTCTCCCTTCTTTTTTCTTTAACTATATCTATCTCTTCTCTTTTATTCTCTCCTTCTCTACCAATCTCTTTCTATCCCTCCCGCCCTCTCCCTTCTTTCTCTCTACCTAGCTCAATTACTTTTTATTTCCTTGCTCTTTTTTCCTCTCTCTCTTTCTTTTAATCCCATGCTCTCCCTTTCTATCACTATCACTCTATCTTTATTGTCTCACTTTCTTTTTTCCCTAATGCCCTCCCTCTCACCTTCTTACGATCTCACTCCCTCTCTCCCACACTCTTTTTCTTTCCC
>NW_018224727.1:5748-7002 GCF_001263595.1 Phalaenopsis equestris | reverse complement strand
ACTTTTAAAATTAAAAAGGTATAAATAAATTGCTGCTGTTTTTTATTATTATTACTAAACATTTTAATTATTTTCAGACATAAAGGCAGAATATGAGGTTAAAAAGCTGAAGGAATATGAAATGAAAAGTTATTATTATTATTTTTTTATAATGTGCATTTAATGACTAAACTCCTTTTAGAGCCTATAAATAGAGGCATTGGATGAGAGAAAAAATCACAATTAAGGAGAAGAAGAAAGTTATCCTGAGTTGCGGAGAATAGTTACGGCAGAGCGAAAAGTTGCGGCGAAGCAAAGAGTTGTGGCGGAGAGTTGCGACAAGACGGAGAGTTGCAGCAAAGCAAAAAGTTGAGGTGGAGTGAAGAGTTGCGGAGAAAAGTTGCGGCAAAGAAAAAAGTTGCAGTGAAGTGTTGCGGTGCAAAGTTGTAGTGATGCGTAGCGACGAAATGACGTGGTACAACATCATGGCAAAGCGTTGTGGTGAAGAGTTGCGGTGAACCGTTGCTGTGAAGTGTCGCAGCGAAATGTTACTGAAATGGTGAAAGCTGGAGAACCTCGTTCTGCTGAGATCCAGAGAAAAAGTTAGAAACTTGATGATGCAGTGTCAAGTGTGACGGAGAGTGAATTGATCTTTTTTCGAAAGAAATATTTCTTTCCGAATGATATGGTAGTGAAGTTACTGACTTCAACTGATTAAGCATATTCTCCACCTACTGGGTATGTTACTATTTATGAGGTGCCTTGAAAGTTGGCCTACGATTTCCTCCGGCATCTAAGTTTATTGAAATTATGAAGGCGTTTGGGGTTTTCATTGCTCAGTTATCTTATCGAGTTGTGACAATCATTATATGGTTGACAGTTTTCTTTAGGAGGCGCGGGTTAAAATTAACATCGGCAATTTAGGCATGACTGTGTGGGTTCTTTACTGATACACATGATCGTGTGTTATTTAAGCATAAGACGTTGAATTTCCGTCTAAAGGAACCGATAAGAAAATGGTCCGTAAAATTCTTCTTTGCAAAAAATAATTGTGGGCTCCGTGAGAGGTGAGGAAGGTTTCAACAATTGTCTATCTTTGTTCAGACTACCGAATAGGGAATATTGCAGATGTTGGGATTTCCTGACATGAAGGAACTGTTGTTTGAGATACAGTATATTCACGAATTTGTGAGTGAGGAATCATTGTTCAAGGTTAAGCTTTCTTTCCACCCCGAACAGTCAACAACTGTAGCGCTAAAGAAATCTAAGAAGAGA
>NW_018224727.1:0-4653 GCF_001263595.1 Phalaenopsis equestris | reverse complement strand
TCATGTTGCTCTAACTACACAGATGTTGTTATTTTTTTCAAACTTGGTCAAAATGATGTTGTATTAGTGATGCATGCCGATCAACTTATTTTATTAGATGTTTGCCCCCCGAGTATCTTTTTGGTGATAAGCTTGAAACTTATTTTATTTCATGTCACAGTGGTACATAATATCATTTAGAAGATCTAGTATGTGAGAAGGTTACCATGGGAATAAATCATCAACAACATTTGACTTGGCTGAGGTTATTTATCAGAGTTTTACTCGATGATGTTAACCTGCATAGAAGGAGCCAATGAAAGTCCATCGAGGACTTATTAACCCATCCGAGGTTGTTTGTTGGAGCATTGCTTGCTTATAAACCTTTGTGGAAGGGTTAGGTGTAGCCCACCAAGGACTGTTAACCAATCCAGAGTTGTTTACCAGATTAGAAACTCGACGATGTTAACCCATATGGAAGATGTTAGATCGAATCTCCCTGGGATTGATCGTGCTCCGACTAAGATACAACCAGAGCCGTGTATTTCTCGGGTCGAGAGCATGAAGTGACTCATGAATGAGTCATTACACTTTCTAAAGATATCCTTTATGTATAGGAAATTAAGTGAATAATATTTAAGGTACATTAATTGTGTATGATTTGCAATGTAATAGCATATGTGGACTACATGACTGGGGTGTTACTGATAATATTTGTGAAGATTCTTTGTATTCCAAGTCTGGGGCAAGATTTTCCCATCTGAATCCTTAGCCACAATATATGGGCCTTCCTAGAGAGATGATAGTTTATTGCGTTGGGGACCATGGCCGACGGCTTCAATACTATGCAAAACCAGGTCACCGATGGAAATAGGTCAAGGCTTGACTCTCCGGTTGAATTGGCGAGCAACTCTTTGGCGGTAGGAAGAAGCTCTAAGATGGGCCACATTGCGTGTTTCTGGGAGGACATCCAAATGTTGTCGGAGTTTTTCCTCGTTGTTATCTGAGTCAAAATTCTTAACTCATGGTTTCGAAACTCTGATATCAACTGGGATAACTGCCCAGGCCGAAACAAGAGTTATATGGAGTTTTCCCGGTTGGAGTTCTCACGGTTGTGTGATAGGCCAAAAGGCGTTTTGCAGCTCTTCTACCCATTGCCGCCCAGCCTTCGCAAGTCAAGTTTTTAATCCTTTGAGCACAGCACGATTTGTCACCTCTGTTTGTCCATTTTTTTGGGGATGCGCCAAAGCAGTGTGCACCAACTGAATGTGAAGATCCTTGCAGATTGATGTGAAAACCCTTCCAGTGAATTGAGTCTCATTATCAGTGATAATTTTCGCATGAAGCCCAAAGCGACAAATGATGTTTTTTCAGACAAACTGTTTGACATTTGCCTCAGTGATTTTGGCAAGAGGCTCTGCTTCTAGCAATTTAGTGAAGTAGTTGACATTTAAGATGATGAAGTTTTGTTGTCCAGTAGCTATCAAAAATGATCCCATGATATCTACCCCCCATTGAGTGAAAGGCCAAGGACTTAAAAAAGATATGAGTTCTACTGGAGGTGCATGTGTAAGATTAGAGTGTAGTTGGCAATTCTTGCATTTTTGCAAAACTCTAATGCATCTTGCTTGATAGTGGGCCAGTATAATCCTTGCCTCATTATTTTAAGAGCAAGTGCCCTGCCACCAAGATGATCCCCACATATTCCATAATGAACTTCTCGTAGAGCATAATCAACTTCAGATGGAGGAAGACACTTGAGATATGGACCTACAAATGCCTTCTTATACAGTTCATCCGCTATAAGGATGAAGTTGGCAGTCATGCATCATATGTGAATTGATGTAGTAGCATTATTTGGCAGTGTTTTGTCTCAGAGGAAGGAGATAATGGGATCCATCCAAGATGGCTCCCTGGGGCCATGGATGCTAGAAAAATGTATCTCCTAAATATACCTTTATTTATAGAGATCTCCAGCTGTTGAAGTTGCAAGCTTGGAGAGGGCATCAACTCGAGTGTTATGCTCCCGAAGTATATAAATGAGCTGACATGTTTTAATTTGGGCGAGAAGTATTTTTACCTGACTGAGATATTATACCAGTTGTGAGTTATGAGTGTCAAATTCTCCTTCTACTTGGGATGCAATGAGTTGAGAATCAGTGTAAATAATCATGTTTCGTACTTCACAGTTGATGACAAGCTTTAATCCGGCGATAAGTGCTTCATATTCAACGACATTATTGGTGGCTGGGGATTTCAAACAAATTTTGTACTTCAAAATGTCTTTCTTTGGGGATATGAGTATTATTCCTGCACTAGCTCCAGAGTTTTTAGATGCTCCATCTACGTATAGTATCCACTGAGATGACTGTGGAAGAGAAGAGGGTGGTTCATCAGCGATAGGCACTGTACATTCTACCACAAAGTCGGCCAACACCTGTGATTTGATGTTTGGTCGTGGTAAATAGTGGATGTCAAATTCTCCCAATTATACTGACCATTTAACTAATCTTCCTGATGCTTATAGTCCTTGTAGGATAACTTTCAAAGGAAGTTGCTTGTAAATGTCAATAGTGTGAGCCTGGAAGTACGGACAAAGTCTCCTTGCTGAGAATACCAGTGCTAGTGCAGCCTTGTCCGCCATCGGATATCGACTTTCTGTATCAGAGAGAACTTTACTGATGTAATATACTGGTTTCTCAATTGTGTTCTCTATTCTGACTAGGACAGAGCTTATTGCATGAGGGGAAATACCAAATAGATAAATAACATTTCTCCTTATATGAGTTTTAAGCGAAGCGGCGGTGAAGCCAGATATGCCTTAAGTTGCTCGAAAGTGATCTGACAGTCATCTGTCCATTGAAAACCAGTGTTCTGTGCTCCTCTTAGTATTTTGAAGAATGTCAGATACTTATCTCCAGAATGA
Organism: Phalaenopsis equestris; assembly: GCF_001263595.1. Classification (NCBI taxonomy): domain Eukaryota; kingdom Viridiplantae; phylum Streptophyta; class Magnoliopsida; order Asparagales; family Orchidaceae; genus Phalaenopsis; species Phalaenopsis equestris. Next base: position 1,748 of record NW_018224727.1, on the reverse strand, counting down.
GCTAAGAATCGGGATAGGGCGGTTATACGACCATTCAATCGTTGCACCTCTTTGATGTTCCTTGGAGGCACCATCTCTCTCAACACCTTGATTTTTTCTAGGTTCACTTCAATCCTACGATGGGTAAACATGAATCCCATAAACTTCCCTGATGTGACATCGAAATCACATTTAGTAGGGTTAAGTCGTAAGTCATACTGATTAAAGAGTTGGAAAAACTCCTCCCAGATGAGAAATGTGTTGGGATGCTTCCAAGCTTTTTACTAACATGTCATCAACATAAACCTCCATTGTATGCCCAATAAGGTTTTTGAAGGCCTTGTTCATGAGTCATTCCTAAGTTGCACTATCATTTTTTAACCCGAATGGCATAACTTGATGACAGTATAAGCCATTATCTGTTTGAAAAGAAGTGACCTCCTCATCTATTGAGTTCATCTTTATTTGATTGTATCCTGAGTATGCATCCATAAAACTTAGCATTTGATGTCCAGACATGGCATCGACGAGTTGATCTATGCGCGGGAGGGGAAAACTATCTTTCGGGCAAGCTTTGTTGAGGTCTGTATAGTCGACACACACTCTCCATGAACCATTAGCTTTTTTCAACATGACAATATTGGCTAGCCATGCAGGATGATGTACTTCTCGTATGAACTTTGCTTCAATAAGCTTGTTGACTTCTTGTTCAATAGCTTGTTAGCGGTCTAGCGGTCTGGGGCAAAATTGCGCTTCTTCTGGATGACCGGTTTAAAGGTCGGGTCTACCTTTAAAGAGTGCATGATTATTTCTGGGTCAACTTCAGACATGTAGGTCGGAGTCCATGCAAAATATCTTGGTTCCTTTGAAGAAGATCTACATACTCCGACCTTTTCTCATCGGAGAGTAGGGAACCAAGATGCACTGTTCTCGAGGGATGTTTGTCATAGAGTGGGATTTGAACCAAGTCTTCCACGGAAGAAGCCCGCTGAGATACATCTTCATCTCAGAGATCAAAGTTTTCAATGTTAAGTGTCATTAACGGGCGTGGCTGAGCTTGACTGAGGTAACATGATTGTGTTATATGTTGATCACCTCGCACGACGCCGATCCCTGCTGGGGTTGGAAACTTGATCTTCAAGTGTGTTACAGAAGTCCCGACGCCAAAGATTGATTGCAATGGCCTCTCGAATATAGCATCATATGTCAATTCTGATTTGACAACGATGAACTGAACTTAGTGGGTTATCTGTCGAGGAAAAACTCCCAAGACAATAGGGAGATTTATTGTTCCCTCGACCCTCACTGGTCTATTATCAAAACCATATAATGGTCCGGATTCAGGTTGAAGTCTTTCCCTTGTCAATCCCAAACTGAAAAAATTTGAATAGAACAAGACATTGATGAAGCTCTCATTGTCGATCAAGATCCTCTTTACGTTATAGCAGGGCTCACCAATTCCTGCGATAATGACGAGAGGATCTTGGTAGGGGACTCGAACTCCTTCCAAATTGGAATCATCAAAAGTTATAGGCTCGAGGCAAAATTTCTTCTGCATTGGTTTACCAAGTACAGTGACAAGGATTTGATCAATAAGCGATGGGCCTCTAGTAATTGTTTGAATTTCTCCTACGACTGGGTGACCCCCATGTTGCTGGCTTGGTGTATTTTGCCCCCTAGTAGGAGCATTATTGATACCAGCTAGTTTTTTTTGTACAAATAGACAAATATATTCATGTTTAATTAACCTTTCAATCTCTTCCTTGAGC
>NW_018224726.1:507-849 GCF_001263595.1 Phalaenopsis equestris | reverse complement strand
TTATTCATACAAGTTTAAGTCATATATTTCCTGCATATTTAAATTAATAAATTTATGTAGATGCATAAGACATATGTTAGCAAACTCTACGTGAAACATATCACCAACGAGGCCGTAAAAGAAGTAAAAGTCATTTTCTTTTCAATCATTCATAATCAACATTGGATCTTGTTGGTTCTAGATCTCAAGTTGAGAAAATGACGAATATACGACTCACTACCGAACCGAACCAGATACATATGATGACGCTACGGAAGGTGTAAGTATATTCAACTCAATTAAAAGTAACACAATAACGCTTCAACCATGTAGGTGAATATGTTTGCTAGAGATGCCGCTGAT
>NW_018224726.1:0-306 GCF_001263595.1 Phalaenopsis equestris | reverse complement strand
ACTTCTGAGTAAATTTGTATATTTTTACTTTGCATATTTTGTATAGGTTACTGTATATGTAATAGCTTATTGTTTACTGTATATCGAATATTTGTATAGTTTACTGGCAAAATGTTTATATCTTGCTGAATGTTGGTATTTTTAGGTTACTGTATATGTCGAATTTTTGTAGAGGTTACTGTTTATATCTTGGCAAAATGTTTATAGGTTACTGTTAATATTTTTGGTATAACACTTAAGTAACATGTTGATCAACTGCCTTAGTAACACGTCATTTACATCTCGTTTACACGCTGAATAACACGG
>NW_018224725.1:0-1523 GCF_001263595.1 Phalaenopsis equestris | reverse complement strand
TATTATAATATCACTAAATTCGTTCCCATCTTATCCGCATGTAATATTTTTTTCAAGATCAGAGCTTTAACATCAGATGATCTCGCGGGCAGTTCAAATGAGCAGATTAGGCAAAGTAAATCTTATTTTACTAATGCTATGCAATGAAATATTTAAAAACTTAAGAATTTTATGATGATATCATGTCTAAAACTTAAGAATTTTATGATGATATCATAGACATGAACACGGGAGAGCATAATACGAGGAATTTCACTAGAAATTTTATACGCAGTAGAATCATGAGACCTAATTCAGTTAAAATAATTGTATTAGCATAAAAGCGGCAATTGCCCCCAGCTCAAATTCAAATTTTTACTTATATGGAAGAACAATTTGAATTTTTATCCGCATCATGAAATATCAATTTTGTCCCTCCTGAAATATCATTTTGTCATTTGTTACCAAACCCTTCACACATTGGAACATTGATTTCCGGGGCATACTACACAGTTATACATTTATATTTAAAGTTTGATATTTACAATTATAATACATGTTACAGTAATAATATTTTTTATATGACATAAAAATTTAAATGTATCTTCTAGACATGTAAATAGGCAAGAATTGTGTTGCATGCAACTGCCCCCAATACTCAGACTTTATCCAACTAATTTATAGATTCTGGTGATTATATATATAAATATATATATCCCTTTGCCGTTGATACTTGGAATAGGTTTGGCAATCATTTTAATATCAATTGGAGGATTTCCTCCTCTATTCTTGATTATCTCTCTATTTGGAGAGAAGCTACACAGGTGGATAAAAAGCTTTTTTGGTTTCCTCTGGTGGTTCTTTGGTTCATATGGATGGCGAGAAACAATGCTAAATATGAGAATACTATGTTTCATCCTAATCTTACTGTTTCTAATATTCTTGCTCATTTTCAGAGAGCTTATTGGGCTCTTTGTTTAGCCAATAATATGGTGCCGACGAGGTTGGGTAGGAGGGTCATCTTCTTTAGATGGTAACCCCCACCTTTAGATTGGGTTAAGTTTAATATTGATGGTAGTTGGCATTCCGGTGATGCGGGTGCGGGGGGAATTTTGAAGAATCATAATGGGCAGTGTTTGTTTTACTTTGCATCTCCTTTATTCGCCTCTACACCTTTAGAGGCTGAATTTTGGGCTTTATTGTTAGCCTTGCAGGTTGTTGCACAACTTAAGATATCAAAAATTATTTTTGAGACTGATTCGCAAATACTTTTTAATGAGTTTTACAAGACTACTGGGCCTAGATGGGATTTGCTTGTCATTACAAATCGAATTTGTGATGTTATTCAAAGATACAATTTAACTATTCAATTATCCTTTATTTATAGGGTGACTTGATTGAGCTTCCTTTTATCAGAATTTAATTGGTTGAACTCTATGTTTGGAATCGGTTTTTACCTTGAGCAATTTTTCTTCTGTTTGTATGTCTTATGGCTTCAAAAATATTCTGTCTCATGAGATTAGAGACATCGACATTGAGGATTA
>NW_018224724.1:4174-7088 GCF_001263595.1 Phalaenopsis equestris | reverse complement strand
CTTTATTTAGTGATCTAGACTTGTTAAAATGAGAAATTGGACGTTAAGTTGACTAGTGTAAAAATGTGCATTGGCACTTAAGCGCCAAATCCGACGCTTAAGCACGACATTTTAAAAACATGTGAGAAATTAATATTCTGGAAGGGAAAACTACCTAGAAGTTTGCAAAAATGTGCCAAGGCAATTTCTAAACATTTCTAGGAGTTATTGGAAGGATTTAGGCCTACAAATAGAATGGTTTAGTGAAGGAAGTTCACCCCAGATCATTTCTAGCCCTAAAGACTAAGAGAGAGATAGATTTTAAGATGATGTCTTCATGGGAGATGGATTTAAAGAAGGAGGAGACCATGATGAAGAAATTCGTTAGTCAAAGCCAAAAGGGATGTATAACAGTTTCTTAGTCGTTAGTATTGAAGGGATATCAGAGAAGATCAATAAAATTGAAAATGCCATGTCTGTACTGAAGACTAAGGTATTGGAGAAGCATGCACATCTTGAGCATATTGGATGGCAATTGAAAATATAATTTAGCTAAACTAGTTCTATAGAGGAAGCGGATAAGGAAAGATTGCATCAGATCACGTCCCCACCGTTCGTTTTATCAAATTTATATTCCAGTTGCCCCAGGAGAGACTATTGAAAGACTTGAATTTGTTCCTTCTAATGAAGAATGAAATTAAGTTTTATGTTTGAAGTTATGTTTTTTTTGTGTTTAAAGTTGTTGTTTTTAAGTGTTTTAGTGTTTAAAACTTGCTTTCAGTGTTTGTGTTACTTAAGTGTTTAATTGTGAAAGATTGTTAAGTGTTTGTATTTAGGAAAATTTTCTCATCCAAGACTATTTGGAATGAGAACTAATTGTTTAAATGTATTTGTACTTGTTTGTGAATTAATATAAGTTTGTTTGTGTGAAATTTTGTGTTGTTTTAGCCTCGAATTGAAATAGGTATTAAGGAGAATTTTGAGATAAAGGAGAGTTACAGGAAGTTGAAAATAGTCATTTAAGTGCTATGAGACCATGTAGGGGTGTTTTACTTAGACAAATCATGCATTTTACTTTTATTTAGAATTTTTGAAAATCGTGCACTGGAGCCTATGAGCCACATCTCGCGCTTAAGCGTGAGCAAACCCGAGAGGCAGGCGCCTAAGTGCAATTTATCTGCGCTTAAGCGACAGTTCACGAAAACCGATTTGCGAACAGTTAAAAGTAAATTTTTGTGCCAGAAATAGCCATTTTTAACGCCATCGTCACCTTCTTCCTCTCGAGTTCGTGATTTTTGAGGGCTAGGGCACATCTAAAGTGAAGATTTCTTTGTGGAATCAAGTGAAATTTGCTAGATCCAAGTTCTTTGAGGTAAGAGCTTTACTTCTATGTAAAAAATTTAGATTTTCACCATGTATTTTGAGCACATTTGGAGAAATTCAAAAATTCACTATTCAAGGTGAAAAATGAGAAAAAATCTATGGAAATTGCATAGGAAGTTTAGGCATGGGAAGTTTAGTTTAGTGATTTAAACTTGATTTTTGAAGTTATTGTTGGAATTTATCAAATTTGTAGAATGACTCCAAATCAAGAGGAGCAAAGGCAAAGCCCCTTTTGATTCGAGTAAATTTGTTAGTTTAAAAGCTCAAGATCGGTATAATGATGCGTTGCAATCATGCAAACTGATTTAGGAGCGATGTTTTAGAAATCCTGGTGGAGACGTGGAAGATTTAATTGTTCGTCGACAGTGGGAAAAATTCTGTTATTTCTCTGCTGTGGTAATTATATCTATTGTGAGGGAGTTCCATGCAAATCTCCCCGAAGTTGAAGAAAATCGAGTCATGGTTCGCGGGAAGTTGATACCTTTTTTGCCAGAGGTAATCAACTTGTTTTACCATTTACCACCAGATACGTTATGTTTTTATGCAAATTATAGTCCTACTGAAATAAAATTAGATGAGATTATTTCTTACTTGACTGTTGGGAGAGGACTTCAGAAGATAATTAATGAAAGGAGAGTTAACTTCCTAACTTCAAAGTTATGTGCACCTTCAAAGGCCTTGGACTATTTCATTTCTTCTTGTCTGCTTCCGAACAATCATATCAGTGAAGTGACCAGAGAAAGAGTGACCTTGAACTGTTGTATTCAAGAGGGAAAGCTCATGAACATTGGAGCTTTGATCTGTCAGACTATCATCAGTCATCAGTCCTGCTACAACTGTTACAACTGCAGGTCTGGGATTTGCTTCCTTGATCTTTTATCTGTCTGAGCAGGCTGGAGTTAAATATGACAGCTGGGAGGAAGTGTTATTACCTCTAAAGCCCATCACTAAGGTGAATGTGAAGAATTATTCTGAGCATTCAATTTTTAGCAGGAGGATTTTCTCAGAGCTATGGAATGGAGATGTCTGCTGCTTCTACATCTAGACCATCTACCTCACGTGCTTGTACATCTTGAGGTGAGTCTACTGATACTCGAGATGAGTTATTACAGAAGATGATGGATAATATGGGTTTTTACAGAAGATGATGGATAATATCAGTTTTACTGCTGATAAGGTACAAAATTTAGTGAATTTTGCAGATCATACTAATATTTATAATAGGAAAAAGAGTGCTTATGAAGAGAAATTCCACTCATCTTTGGAGAGCCTGATTAGACGTGACCCAGGAGTACAATTTCCTCCATATCCTTGATATCCTGATTATGAGCCTGCATAAAAGTGGTATAGCGGTGATTCTGAGGATGAGAAGTAGGATTGAGATATTTTTATATTTGTTTATATTGAAGATTATGTGATGTGGTACTGCTACATTTGTTTTGTGTTGATTTGGACTATGTACTATGTTATGTTTGGGACCTTTTATATTGTTATTGTGATGTTGTGTTTTGTTAGTGGCCTATTTTAACATTCTAGGGTAGTAACTATTGAT
>NW_018224724.1:3399-4152 GCF_001263595.1 Phalaenopsis equestris | reverse complement strand
ATTAGGATTGAACTTGATTCTATGTCTTTTGAAAAGTTTAAAAATCTAGCTAACTTAGATCTTAAATTTAAATTTCTGAAACTGCTACCCTTTATTTTTTTTTTTTATCATGTTAGTTGGTTTGTTCTTATGCTGAGATCATGAAATCAAGTTAGTGTGTTAGTTTAATTTTATGTTTATACCAAATGCTTAGAAGTCTATTGAATATGTACATGTTAAATTAAAATGAAAATATAAAAAATTTGATAAAAAATTAATGTTACTCCTATTTTTAGTTTTATACTTGTATCATTAGGGTTTAAAAATTCTTGTTAGTATGTTATTTTAATTTTCATTCCTACTTATATATATCTGATGCTAAACTGTTTAATCTGTTAAAAATCTAAGTTTGGGGGGATGAAAAATATTTTCAAAATTGGAATTTTATTTGTTCTCAAATGTGTTACAAGTGAATTTAATTTGAAAAAAAAAATTGATTATGTATATGAAGTTATATTAGGGAAGTAAAATTTGATTTTAGAAATGAGTAATAAATTTTAGTTAAAATTTTTAGTAATGAAGAAAAACTTTAAGCTAAAAGTTTTTAGATGAGAAAATGATTAATATAAGTAACTTTCTTTAGTAAGAAAAATTATATTTTTGAAAAATTTAGATAATTTAGACTTTTATTTTTAATACTTAAATTTCTTTTATTAAAATAATTTTCAAAACTATTATTATATTTATAAGTAAAAGACTTATATCAAGACTTTG
>NW_018224724.1:0-2152 GCF_001263595.1 Phalaenopsis equestris | reverse complement strand
GGGCTGGTATTGTCTCAGTCAACAATTGGAAAGAATCACATGAGATTGTATGAATGAGAATGTAGTTCATATGATTGAGTGCAAATAAATAGGAAGATATTAATTGAAGGGTGTAGAGTTAGAGGACTTTAAAGTGACCGATTAAAGCTTCCAACTTGGTTTATTGTTTTAGGTTTTGATACGAGATGTTAGCCCTCAGGTGGAGGGAATCGAGGGAACTCTAGAGTGAGAGCTAGTATCTTCCTTACCTAGCTGGCAGCCAATATTTTTATAGCATCTCTAGTAATTGTAAAGAATATTATTGCTCTTATTTGACACAACACAATTTGCATACTTTCACAACAAAATTCCTATACTTATTACTGATTCATAACAAGAAGAAAAATATTTTCATATTTAGTACTTTTCTTCTTCAAAATCTCTAGTTATCTTTTTAAATTGTTATTGTTCTATCAAAATATTGAAAATACCAAAAATATTTAATTTTTTATTATTGAAAAAATCATCTTTAGTTTTGATAATTTTCTTCTTATATAAAAATAGAAAGTTTGTTGTTAAGTAGTGCATATTGCGTATTCTCCATGTGGGTTCAATATTCAGGTCTTAATCAAAAAGTCATATACTACTTGATAACGATACGTATACTTGTGTAGTCTCCCAATATATATAAATTAAAAGTTAAATTCTTATTTTTCTTCAGGACCAAATTTTTGGTTTTGTTGCAAAGTAAGGAAATATAAGTGAAATATAATCTAAATTATTATTGTACTTTGCATATTAGCAGTATCCAGGGATCAAGTTTTTGGCGTCGTTGCTGTGGAGACATTGATTTTAAAAGCACATTTCTATTTTTAGAAAGTCTTATTTAAACTTTAAGTTATCCCCTGACTCAAAATTTTTAGTTAGAATCCTCCGATCATGCCACATCTTCATCTTTTCTTTGTAAATCTTAGCACTTTCATAAGATTCATTCCTTATCCCTTCAAGCTCATTTAATTGCAATAACATTTTCTCACCAAATTTTTTCAAATTATATTTAAATTCCTTAATTTCTTAATATGCTTTATGCTCAAGTTCAACTGGTAAGTGACACACTTTCCCAAATATTAGCCTGTATGGTGACATTCTTATAGGAGTTCTGTATGCAGTCCTATAAGCCCACAAAGCATAGTCAAGTTTAGCTGAACAATCCATTCTAATTTGATTTACAGACTTTTCCAATATTCTTTTAATTTTCACGATTGGATAATTTAGCTAAACCACTTGTCTGGGATGATAAGAAGTAGTAATTCTATGGTTAATATGTTCTATGGCTAATATGATATTTCTTTAATAATTTTTCCATTATTGCATTTCTGAAATGACTTTCCTCGTCAATTATGATTACACTTGGCATCCCAAATCTACAAAATATATTCGTTCTTAAGAACTTTGTAACACTTTAAATTTGAGTGTCACATCGAGGTAAAGCAACAACTTCTATCCATTTGGATACATAGTCTAGTGCTAACAATATATATATATATAAATCTCCGAAAGATGGAATAATTAGTCCCATGAAATCTAATCCCCAAACATCAAATATCTTAACTTCTAATACATAATTGAGGTTCATCTCATTCCTCTAAGAAATATTGCCTATTCGTTGACATCTATCACAAGTTTTGATATAAGCTTTAACATCTCTAAAGATTGCAGGCCAATAAAATCTAGGTTGTAAAATTTTGCAAAATTTTGTATGTTTTTTTATCAACACCAAAATAAACCCCAAACTTAGAATTTTGACATTTTTGATAATTTCATAAGTATCTTTTAAAGGCACACATCTTCAAATAATAAGATCCTTTCCTTATTTTTATAAAAATGTTTTATATAAAAATGGGTCATCGCAAAAATAAGTCTTAGCTTCAGATAAAAATAACTATGAATTTCATCTTCTGTTGATATGTCATTCCATGGGATATAATATTACTAATAATGAAATTCAGAATGTCAGCATACCATGGAACACGCCACTCATTAACGTTGAACAATTCTTCATCTGCAAAATATTCATTAATTTCTTTTTCAAATCTGAGTGGTTCCTGTAATTCAAGTCTGGACAAATGATCAGAAACTTGATTCTCAGCTCCTTTCCTATCTACTATTTCAA
>NW_018224723.1:1184-1638 GCF_001263595.1 Phalaenopsis equestris | reverse complement strand
ACCTTTCTTTCTCTAAATTTGAAACTCAAAGTATTTCCATATCTTGTAAATATTTCATAGCTTTTACTTCATTGAGCCCCAATCTTTTCTTCTCAAATGAATTTCCAGATTCTTAATACTTCAAAATATAGTTTCCTTTACTTTAAATAGTTAACTATAATCTTATTCTCTTATACTAAATATCTTAAGTTACAAAATTAATTTTCATTACAAAAATATTTCTTTAAATCTGTCATAATAGTTAAATAGTTACAAAAACATAGTTACCTGAATTAAACTCACTACATAAAATCTTATTAATAATTTTTAAAAATAATTAAATAGAAGACATCTAATAATTAATCTTTTTCTTCCCTCCCCCAAACTTAAATTTTTAAATATGAAATGATACAGGTGGAAAGAAAAACTCTAAATATAAATCATACCTCAGTATTTTAGGCATTTTCATCATTCT
>NW_018224723.1:0-1138 GCF_001263595.1 Phalaenopsis equestris | reverse complement strand
CTTTCTACACATATAAATCATTAGAGAAATTGTTGGGTAATGAAATTTTGAAATAAGTACAAAACTAAAACATTAAACAAAAACAATATTTTACTAACACATCCACAATACTAAACAAAAGACAATTACAATTAAAATGAAAAAAAAAATCACATTACGCATTACAATTTGCAAAATACTAATCATTCTTATCAAAATCCATTATCCTACACATGCAAATTTTACTACCACATTAATTTTATAACAAAAATTAAAAATCGTTTGATAACAATAAAAATAAAAGTACAAATACACACAAACATCCATTTCTATTACAAAAGATTACAAAACTAAAAGTACAAGTACAAGTACATCAATTACTATCAGATATCAAAATCCCAAACTATATCTTCGTCCCCTTGATCAGCAGGTGGATTGGGCTGATACTGAGTATATCGGGGGCACTCAGGAAAAGTAACATTAGGCTCACCTCTGTAGCGTCGGGCCTGATCTTCGTAATAAGCTATCTCAAAATTTGAATGCCTTTGAAGGTACTTACTATCATAATCATGTTGAAGTTCTAAACCTCCAATCCTCCAATCCTTTCATTTATTTTCATTTATTAATTCTATACTCTTTCACTGCAAGGTCAACTCATTCATCAAATCTGTCAGAGTATGGAAACTAGAAGGTGGAAGGTCATAACTTGTAGAGGGGAATTCTCTACTAGTAGAAGGTTCTTGACTCCTATGGGATACATAAGTTTTCAAATTTGATTTACTAATGGATTTCATAGGATGAACCCACTCTTCCTCTCCAGCTTTCACTCCAGAAAGTTGGCAAAGTGCATAAATAAGTTCAGGATGTCCTAGACCTCCACTTGTTACACTCCTTGCCGTAGTCAATACATTCCTAAGAATAATTCTCCCCACATTTATAATTCTGTTATTCAGAATACAAAAATTCAGAATAGCTTTATCTCTATTTACCTCACTATGGTGATAGATCGGTAACAGAGTAGAGGAAATAAAATAGTGTCACGCTTTTGAGGTGGCATTTAACATGGAAGCAAAAAAATTTACCCATTCTCATTGCTTAATCTTCCACGTTCCTTTTACATCAGAGAGAAAGTTAATCACATCATTCAGGGGGCCTTCCA
>NW_018224722.1:4854-5764 GCF_001263595.1 Phalaenopsis equestris | reverse complement strand
ATAGTTACTATCCTTACATTTAACAATCGCATTTAAGAGTAGTTGCTAGATAAAATACTATTTTAATGGACATTTCAAACTAAAGACTAATAGTAGTAGGCTGTAATTTGACTAAGGACATCTTTCCTTGCTTCCTTGTAGGATCGATATTTAGAGCTTAATCAGAAAGTACTATATTACTTGAAGCGATATGTGCACTTGCATAGAATCCACAGTGTGTGAATAATTTGCTATATTTTATAATACTTCAATTTTTAATATTAGCAACTAAATATAAATTGCATCAAGTTTTTGGCCGTCTTTTGAAAGCTAAATTACTGTGTAATTGTAAGTCGGGTCAAATTTTTGGCATCATCTCAGGGGAATTAAATTTACATAAAACACGCACAAAAAAACTCCCACTAAGGGTGCATCAATTCACTTAGTCCAAATGAATTTACTAAACTCAACTTAATGAGTTCTATACTTTCATTTAGACCATGAGAACTCTCGTTAGCAACCGTAGGTTATGTCCTCTGAGGGATTTCCGATCATTCGATAGAGACGTCTTAATTTAGTTACATTTATTTTTTTGTGGTGTTTGTGATTAAATTTTGAGTTGTCTTCTATTTTGAATGTTGTGGCGGTGAATTTTGTCTTGGTTGATTTTAGTTTGGTTTTGGTTCAGTGACTATCCTATTAGTTTTGTTTTTCATGTAAGGTGATATCTTTGTTTAACATGCAAGCTCGAGACAGGAAGTACGGAAAGGTAAATGCATTAATTTAAAAGTGTATCTATGGATTCTTCTCGTTCCTCCACCTGAAATGTTAGTACTTGCAAGACATATATATATATATATATATATATATATATATATTTTTGCAAAAATTAAAATATGCTGGTAGGAAAAGAACAGAGAGTACAAATCTG
>NW_018224722.1:0-2148 GCF_001263595.1 Phalaenopsis equestris | reverse complement strand
CTCCATCAATAGTCGTGGCTGCCTGGAGGAGCTCAGGGCTGGGAGTTGGGTACTAAAGCATGCTGAGGTGGAGAGAAGAAAGGCTCTAATGACCAATGGGAGTGAGCCAAGTCATGGTGGTTTAATTTTGGGTTTTGGCCATTTGGGGCTCCCTTACACTGGCTATTTCTAGCAACTGAAAGGTGACAAGCCAGTGTTCAGTCACTTCTTAGCTCAGGGAGATCAGGGAAGAGTTAATTATGATTTACTCCCAATGACACGTGATGATGACAATGTTATTTCAAGTTTAGCCAAATATGGGGTGAAATCCCTTAAATCAAGGGACCATTAGTCCATAGTTCACCTTGGCTGATTTAGGTGGGTCTAGCCTAGCCCATAAGGTGTACTTGGTGGCTGTGGTGTCATCAATTTGGTGGCTTAGGCATGACTTAGTCAATTTTTGTGAAGGGGTTCAATTTGGGTCAAAATGGCTAGAAGTTGGGTTTGGGTTTGGGTTAGGTTAGCCATGATATTAAGCTAAACTATTTGTCAATATTGTGTATATGATTGCCATGAGGAGTTTAGAAAATATTGGGAGTGATTTGGAGTTGGTTTTGAGGTTCAATTTGAGGGATTTTGGGCATTTGGTCAACTTGGGGGTGTTGGGTTAGACTTGGGTTTAGATTGGGCTAAGGTTGGGCTAAGTCCAAATTGATGATTTAAAATGATCTATAGGAATGTCATGAAGAGTTTTTGACATAAATTGGGTGTCAATTTTGGTGTTAGGGCATTCAATTGGGTGGAATTTTGAGAGAGCCGTTTTGAGAGAGCCAATTTGGGGAAAATTTGGGAATTTTGGACTTGGGTTAAAATTGGGTTAAATTGAGGCTTGTTTAAGGCCAATAAAAGGTCCAATTTGATGTGTAGGATTGTTATGAAGATTTTAAGATTCAAATTGGGGCAAATTGAGTAGGCTATGGCGTTCAATTTGGTGGGGTTAGGTCATATGGTCAAAGGTGGGGGTTTGACTTTGATCAAAATTGAGCTCAAATCATGGATCAATTAGGCTTGGATTTGGTTTCAATTGATCATATGAAAGATTAACTTGACTTTATAATTGAAATTGGGGTGGATTGGGGCCTAATTGATGGGTATGTGAGGTGAATTTGGGGAAATTATGCCTTTAAAGGCAATTTGGGGGTTTTGGTCAAAATGGTCAAATTGACCAAATTGGGTTTAATTGAAGGGTCCAAATTGGTTTTAAAGACATTTAAAGTGATTTTGGATGTTTTGGGAAATTTTGGGCGACCAAGGATATTTTTGTAATTTTGGCCATTTAGAGGGTATTTTGGTAATTTTGGCAATTTTGGGTTGTTTTGAGCAATTTGGGTATTTTGAAATGGTTTGAAAAGATTTTTGAAAAGTTTGGGTATTTCGGCTGAATGTGGGAATTTTGGCCAAATTTAGAGTTTCAAGGGCATTTAGATAATTTGGGTGGATTTAAAGGCAAAGGGCCAAGTTGGATATTTTTGATAGAAATGGGGTACAACCACCATGTGTGAGTTTTGGAACAATAAAATCCCCATTTGGGTCCTCTATGTACTAGTCTTAGCTAAACCCTAGCCTAGGGCTTGGGGTCTAGGGGAACATCTACATGAGCCTCCTAAAAAGTCAAGGGATCAAAGTCAACAATTTTGGGTTTAGGGTTGTGCGCGGATATAGGTGATAGTCAGTGCATGTGAGTGAACTAGCTCCAGACCAACACACAGGGTCAGTCCTAAGGTCAAGAAATCCTATGGGGACTCTCTTTGAGATCCTCCATACTCACCCCACCCACTAAGTCTTAGAGACCAATATGGGGAACTTCATGTTGAACACAGAAGTGTTTAGAGCTTCTAATGATTAGGGTTCCTTTTCTAGTTTCTAGGAATAGTCAATAGGAAAGTCTATGGCTAGACACTAATGGCTAGACCCTAAGCTACTAAAGAAGAAAAACTAAACCTCAACCAAAAGTGAGGTCAACATATGCTTAATCACTTATCATTTTAATGATAAACATAAAGAAAACTACTCAAAATTCATGGAGAAAACACAACCACAATGAAGTTTAAAAGTAGAAATCATGCAAACTAATAAGAAGTTTAAATTAAAACCAAATTTAGTCACAAA
>NW_018224721.1:0-494 GCF_001263595.1 Phalaenopsis equestris | reverse complement strand
TTTAGGAGTTCATCCTATTGCAATCTTTCAAATCACATTCAAGAGGTTGAGGATTCACATCTGATTCCGTGTTGCTTTAGGAGCCTATCCCATTGCAATATTTCAAATTAAATTCTAGAGGTTGAGGATTCACATCTGATTCCGCGTTTCTTTAGGAGCTCATCCTATTGCAATCTTTCAAATCAAATTCAAGAGGTTGAGCATTCACATCTGATTCCGCGTTGCTTTAGGAGCCCATCCTATTGCAATCTTTCAAATCAAATTTTAGAGGTTGAGGATTCACATCCGATTCCGCGTTGCTTTAGGAGCTCATCCTATTGCAATCTTTAAAACTAAATTCTACAGGTTGAGGATTCAATTCCGATTCCGCAATGCTTTAGGAGCCCATCCTATTGCAATCTTTCAAATTAAATTTTAGAGGTTGACGATTCACATCTGATTCCGGGTTGCATTAGGAGTCCCTCCTATTGCAATCTTTCAAGTCAAATTCTAGA
>NW_018224720.1:455-1413 GCF_001263595.1 Phalaenopsis equestris | reverse complement strand
TGTGGACACTTTCTTAAGAGTTCCTTAAATCTTTTACAGGCTTTGTATATTGATTCCCCTTCGTGCTGACAAAATGAGATAATATCGTTTCTTAGTTTTAGTAGCCTTGAAGGTGGAAAATACTTAGCTAGGAATTTCTGAGTTAACTCCTCCCAATTTTTAATAGAGCCAGGTGCTAATGAGTATAACCACATTTTAGCCTTATCCCTTAGTGAGAAAGGAAAAAGTCTTAGTCTAACAACATCGTCTGACATGTCATTATAACAAAATGTAGCACAAAGTTCTAGAAAATTTGATAAGTGTAAATAGAGATTCTCCGAAGGAGTTCCCCCAAACTAGTTGTTCTGCACTAGTTGGATAATTGATGGATTTATTTCAAATGATTTAGTTTGACAGGGTTTTGTATACTTGAGTGAATTTCATCTGTCGTAGGATTTACGTAATCTCTCAATGAAGTATGATGAATTTCCAAGTTATTATTTTGAAAGTTTTCCATTTCCATTTCTAATTTTACGAGTCCTCTTTATAATTTTATTTTTTTCTTTTTTTCAAGCTCAGGATCATAAGGCACAGGTCCTGCAGATCCTTTGTTTCGCATACACAACACAACATACAATACATTAACAACTAAACAAATAACAGATGAAATATATTCAACACAACAAAACATTTTCACAAACACCTTATTTTTCATAAAAACAATTTTTTTTTCTTTTTGTTTTCACAACACTTTTTCATATAAAAACAATTCTCACACAAAACAGTTTTTATGACACTATAGTTTTCTAAGTCTAAGCCTAATTACTTCAATTAAGATTCTCCTAAAGTTCTTACCAAAGCTTCCCCGGCAACGGCATTAAAAAGTTGACTGCGACTTTATATATGCTTAAAAATACAAGAATCTGACACCACTACTAGAAGATTTAAACCCCCGGCAATGACGCCAAAAACTTGATGC
>NW_018224720.1:0-262 GCF_001263595.1 Phalaenopsis equestris | reverse complement strand
AGTGGAGTCCCGTTTATCGATCCCATAGGGAAGCGAGGTAAGAGGTCCTTAGTCAAATCCTAGTCTACTACAATTAGTCCTTAGTTTTGAATGTCAATTAAAATGATGTTTTATCTAGAAACTACTCCTAAATGCAAGTGTTAAATGTAAAGATAGTAACTATAACTAAATGCAAATATTAAATCTAAAGAGATACCTTTCTGGAGGAATTAGTTTGGAGAATTTTTAGATAATAAAAACTAGTACTCTTATGCAATGAATC
>NW_018224719.1:580-815 GCF_001263595.1 Phalaenopsis equestris | reverse complement strand
TCAAATCTAGAACATTGTTAAGGAATCCAAATGAAAAAAAAGTAGGGGAAGCCACAGATCCTGAGGCGAACCTCAGTAGGTTCCCAGTCTATCCTATGGTTTGACTCCAATTTTGAAAAGAAATTATTAAAGTGTTTCATCTTGCCAATTTTATTTAATTAGGGCTTATATTTGCGTGACAGAGTCACACAAATTGCCTAGAAGATATGAGGGTTTACGTCGTATCGGACGACAA
>NW_018224719.1:0-409 GCF_001263595.1 Phalaenopsis equestris | reverse complement strand
AGATGGTCGTGCTGCCCACTGCGCTAGCTCCAAGCTCCTCGACGTGACGAGTTTAAGTTTTCTAGGGTGTCCGGTTATAGTATCAAATCAAACGGCCCTATGGTTGTAGTCCTCTAAACATTCTATGTAAAAAGGGTAAACATGTTTAAAGTTATAAGATGTAAAGCGTGCCATACAGGAATGAACAGTAGCATGCAAGTGAAACAGTAGTAGGCAGAAAACAGGAGCAGTACAACATGCTATACATGAAAGACAGTAGCAGGTAGAAACATGACAAGTGTAACATGCTATACAGGGAGAACAGTAGGTAGAAACAGGAAAATATGCTATACAGGAAGCACAGTAGGAAGTAGTAACATGCTTTACAGTACAATTAGCAGGTAGAAACAGGAAAATTAATTGCTGTAAA
>NW_018224718.1:13737-14374 GCF_001263595.1 Phalaenopsis equestris | reverse complement strand
TTCCTCACAATCTAACCCTAAATTAAACCCTCTACACTTGACTGGGGCTCTTGAACTTCTCTGATCCTCCCTTTATTTTCAGCCAAAATATTCTCTTAAAGTTGTAGAAGAGTTTTTCCAAGAGTTGCCTAAGTATCCCTTCAAAAATCGTCCGCACATTCAATGCACTTGTTGAGATACCCACCGATCTCGCCGTCGGCGGCCTCGAGGGCGCCGTCGGTGACCTTCTAGAATATAAAATTCTGAACTCTCCGGAAAAACCCGCCATCGGTGCCCTAGTTCGAAATTTTCATCATACCCCATGGACTACATTATCACCCATAAAATTTAATGTGACTCTTACCTTGTTATAGAAAGCATAGCCCTTTCGGTTCATATGTTTCTCAATAAATTTTAGCATTTCAATTGGTTAGATCAAAAAGTAAATGAAGATCAGAGTTTGAGCCATCAAAATTTATTGATATTTATTACCTTACATAACTAAATTAATTATTCACAAAACTATTTCTCATTGTAGGGAGAAGGATAAAGAAGACTGCTCAGAATTCAAGAGAATGATAGAACAAAATATAGATTTTATATATATAAAAAAGTTTTCAAAATAAAGAAAGAAAATATCACAACTTATCTCACACTC
>NW_018224718.1:12466-13695 GCF_001263595.1 Phalaenopsis equestris | reverse complement strand
CACTTTCTCTCTTTACAATCACACTCAATTCTCTCTCAGAAATGCAGTGAAGAAGAAATCTCTCACCTTCCATCTCCTCTTACAACTCTAGAAGAAAATCCTCTCTTCTTCCGCAACTCTCTCTCACTCCACCCTTAGACTTCTCCAAAATCTCCCTCAAGGCTCCCTAGACTCTCCTTTTAATTTGGGCACCAACCATTCTTTCAAAAAGAGTTCAAAATTCCTTCTTTTTTCTAAATAACAGCCCTCTTCACATCAAGAGACAAGGCCCTTCATCAAATAAAAGTCCCTTCATCCAAGAGACATATCTTTTCATTTAAGAGCCTTTCTAAAGTGTCCAGAAGCATTAAATTACTCTATGGAGCATTTGAATTGATTGGAGCCTTCTAGAACCGTCAAAAAATACTCAATAACCACTTTACTCCATCTTAATTCATCTATGGAGGCTCTGACGCAAGTTATAGCTTCTCGTGTGCAAATGTACTGAAGTTTCACGCAGTTCTAAGGAATATGGCTCCTCTGGCGCTAATTTTGAGGTGCCGCTTCTCTGTAAAATGGTGCCTCTATCACCATTTTTTGGCACTAGTTTTTGATGCCTCTGGTGCCAGCCCTCTGTAGATTGGGGCCTGTGGTGCCAGTTCTAGCGCCTCTTGCACCAATTCTGGCACCTCTGGCTCCAGAATGCTGAAAAACTTCATTTTGACTCGAAATTTCCTCCTTTTTTCTCCTTTTTGCTCCAAATGCTTAAAATCAATATACTTACAAAAAAACATAAACTATCCTTCTTTAAAGTTTAATATAACCAAATTTAAGCATAAAATGTATATATAAAATTGCACATTTTTTTTGTTGTATCACTTATCATCCCCAGACTAGTGGCCTAGTGATCCCAATGGAAATATAGCTGTGTAAAAATATATAATTGACTCTGCTATGCAATGGTGCCAAAAAGCTTGATGCAATATTTTATGAATTATAAATTTAAGCAATTAATGTTTGGTTTCTACGCAAGTATACGTATCGTTATCAAGTAATAAAATTCTTTCTATTTAAGCCCATATTATCGATCCCACGGGAAATTTTTAAATTTGAAATGATAAATTTACTAGGAAATTCACAGAGTAAAAACAAAATAATTGTCACTAATTTTGAATGATGAGATATTATCATAACTAAATTATTTAACTAATAACAAAAGTTAAATAAAAAGTTTAAACAGTAACTACTAA
>NW_018224718.1:0-12342 GCF_001263595.1 Phalaenopsis equestris | reverse complement strand
TTAAAATTTTTTAAAAAAAAACGTCCTTCCGAAGCGGGCAACGGGATTTCAATTCCGATGACCGACAGCTTCTTACGGGCAAACCTCACACCAAAAATAGTGCCGACAAGCTCGCACTTCCCTTCACCTGAAGGCTAACTGTCGCTTTAATTTTTAAACACTAAGACCGAATTGGGGATTTTAGTCTATCACCAATATTCTCCAATTCTACACCCAACAAAGAATATTTTCCTATTTAATTGCACTAAATTTCATGAACAAAATTCTCCTTCATGGAATCAAATGTGATCCTCACTTTGTTGTAGAACTCATACTCCATTTCTTGGATTGTATGTTTCACAACATATTTTACCAATTCAATTGGCCAGATCAAAAAGTATATTAAGTTTAAAGTTGAAAAATCATCACAATTTATTTTATATTTTAATATTGGCACACCCATATTATCTTTTCATTTCACTATATTTCAGAGTAGGGATAAAGATAAAGAAAATTACTCAGACTTCATGAGAAAGATATGACGAAACACAAATTTCATATATATATAAAAGAAAGTTCATACAACACTAATAAACAAACAATACTTATATGAAACTCTTTCTCAAAGCAAATCCCTTGTAGCCTGACCAAAGGAAAATATGTTGAGATTTTCATACCTATTTTATACTAATATTGATGATATTGCACTTTAAACAAGGGTATTTTTTTATTTTTTTTTGCAGGTATGTTGAATTATGGGCGTAAAATTAGAGATTTTAGGGTGACAGACTAAAATCCTCACTTTAGTCCAGTTGCTTGTAAACTAAAGTGAGATTGTTAGCCCTCAAGTGAGGGAGAAGTGGGAGCTCTGGATTAGTCAATGATCTTCTCAACCTAAACACAGATTTAGGGACCAAACTCTAGATTAGTCAATGAACTTTATGCACTCTCAGAAGGTAAAGAATAGGATTTCTTCTATTTGGCACAATACAATTTTATATATATTTTAAATGATTTAATTACTTCACAATCCATAAACTCATCATAAAGGGGAAGAATGCTTTCTTAAATTTGAACTCTTCATTACAAAAATTCGTTTAAAATTTTTTTTAATCTTAATAAGTTTAACTTTGAAGTTAAGAAAATAGTATAGTTAACTTAGTTTTTTTAACTGCATTTCTAGCGTACATTAATTTTCTTTAGATTTGTTTTGCTTCCTTAAGTTTTTGTAGTTTGAATATTTTGTTTGATGATATAACCATAATAATTTCCAACTCTCTTTGGGATTGATACTTAAGACTACATTACAGCCCTTTATTACTTGAGTGATACACATACTTGTGTTGTTATTACAGTTTGACAACTTAAGATTTTAAAATATAAAACTATTTATACTGAATTGATTTTTATTGTGATTTAACTCCATATTTATTGTTTGTGATGTTGTGTGTGTATTGTAGTATTAAAAGATATTATAATGCACCACAAAAAACGTGCATCAAGTTTTTGGCGCCGTTGTAACGATAAATTACTTTATAATTTAAAAGACTTTATTTGAACTGAAAAACTTATTATAGTTTAATTAATAATGTTATATTTTAGTGTGTTTGCTTATTTTAATTGCTTATTATGTTTGTGTATGCATAGTTTAAGATCTGAAGGTTTAGTACATTATAATTTGGAGTTAGAAAGAACTACTAGAAAACTTTGAAAACTACAAAAAGAGTTAAAAATTTTGAACAAAATGGCTACAAATTTAAATAATTCTAGAATTGAAAATGAACATTATCAGAGACCTTTAAGAGTTTATGCTAATCCTACAGCTGATGAAATTTATTTGACTATACAAAACCCAGTTGTAGCTGTTAATTCATTTGAGCTTAAATTTATTATTATCCAAATGATACAAAATAATCAGTTTGAGGAGCATTGACTGAAGATCCTAACTTACACCTTACTAGTTTTCTAGAATTGTATGCTACATTTAAATATAATGGAGTGTTGAATGATGTCGTCAGACTTGGATTTCTTCCTTTTTCATTAAGGAATAAAGCTAAGATGTGGAACTTAAGACTACATTACAGCCCTTTATTACTTGAGTAATACGCATACTTGCGTTGTTATTACAGTTTGACAACTTAAGGTTTTAAAATATAAAACTATTTATACTAAATTGATTTTTATTGTGATTTAACTCCATATTTACTGTTTGTGATGTTGTGTGTGTATTGTAGTATTAAAAGATATTATAATGCACCACAAAAAACGTGCATCAAGTTTTTGGCGCCGTTGTAACGATAAATTACTTTATAATTTAGAAGACTTTATTTGAACTGAAAACTTTATTATAGTTTAATTAATAATGTTATATTTTAGTGTGTCTGCTTATTTTAATTGCTTTACAATTACTTTATAATTTAAAAGACTTTATTTGAACTGAAAAACAAAACTAAGAAAAATTTTGTAGTTTAATTAATATTTTTATATTTTAGTTTGTTTTCTTATTTTATAACTAAGATAACCAATTTACAAAATTCTTAGAAATATTGAGGAAATTAACTATAAACATTCCATTTATTGAAGCTCTGGAACAAATGTCAAGCTATGTGAAGTTTATGAAGGATATACTTAATAAAATAAAGGAATTTAACATATAATGAGATTGTTGCACTTAGTGAGGAGTGTAGCACTATAATTCATAAAAAGCTTCCTGAAAAGCATAAAGATCCTGGTAATTTTAGAATTCCTTATCCTATTGGAAAAATACTTTTTGGAAAGTATTATTATCCAAATGATACAAAATAATCAGTTTGAGGAACATTGACTGAAGATTCTAACTTACACCTTACTAGTTTTCTAGAATTGTATGCTACATTTAAATATAATGGAGTGTTGAATGATGTCGTCAGACTTGGATTTTTTCCTTTTTCATTAAGAAATAAAGCTAAGATGTGGATAAAATCGTTAGCACCTAGATCTATCAGAACTTGGGGAGATTTATCACAAAAATTCTTATTTAAATATTTCTCACCATCAAAAACTGCTAAGCTTAGAAGTGATATCACACCTTTTTGTTAGTTTGAAGGAGAATCAATTTATGAAGCTTGGGAATGATTTAGAGATCTCCTTAGGAAGTGTTCACACCATGCATTACCAGATTGGTTAATAATTCAAACTTTTTATAATATATTAGTTAGATCTCTTAGATCTATAATTGACATTGCTGGTGGTGGATCATTAATGTCAAAACTATTTGATGAAACATATTTTGATCATTAATGTCAAAACTATTCGATGAAACATATTTTTTTTAATTGAAGAGATGGCTAATAGTAATTTTCAATGGCCCTTTGAAAGGGTAGCTCCAAAAAGAGCAGCTAGTATTTATGATTTTGATGCAAAATCTATGTTGGCTACTCAAGTTGATGCAATATCAAAGAAGATAGATCAGTATGGAATGAATTATTCTCAGACACCTCCTATGCTTGAGGAAAATTCATTGGGACAAATGATAGTTTCTCAATCTTCATATGAAATATTAAATGCAATAAACAGCTGATCTAATATTCCTTATTCTAATTATTATAATTCTGGTTAGAAAAATCACCCTAATTTTTGTTGGAGTAACAATAACTCTAATGTTGTAAATCCGTAATGGGGGAACAACCCTACAAACCCATTGGGAAATTCCATCAATCAGGGAAATTCTAAAGTTAAACCGTATTACCCTCCAGGTTTTAATAGTAATTCATAGAGTAAGGTGAAGAAGCTGTCAATGGAAGAATTAATATTGTAAATGGGAGCAAAATTTAAAAGTCAAGGAGCACAATTACAAAGTCAAGGAGCACAATTACAAAGCCAAGGAGGTGCAATTAAAAACATGGAAAATTAGTTGGAATGTATTGCTACAACACTTAGTAATAGACCTCCAAGAACTTCTAGTAATGTTGAAGTTAATCCTAAATATTAGAACAAAGAATATATTTTGGCTATTCAATTAAGAAGTTGAAAAAAGTTAGAAACAAAAGTTCAAAAAGAGATGGAAGTTGAAAAAGAAGGGGTGAAAATGAAAAGTATAGTGAACATTTTCATCCAGATTCGAAATATCCTATTAAACCAATGAAAATTACTGTAGAAAGACCACCACCTCCATTTCCTCAAAGATTGAGGCTGTATAACAAAGATAACCAATTTACAAAATTCTTAGAAATATTGAAGAAATTGATAATAAACATTTCATTTTTTGAATCTCTGGATCAAATGCCAATCTACGTGAAGTTTATGAAGGATATTCTTAATAAAAAAAGGAAGTTTACAGATAATGAGACTATTGCACTTAGTGAAGAGTGTAGCACAATAATTTAGAAAAAAACTTTTTGAAAAACTTAAAGATCCAGGTAGTTTTACTATTCTTTGTGCTATTGGTGAAAGTTTTTTTTTTGGAAAATCTTTATGTGATTTGGGAGCTACTATTAATCTTATGCCTCTATCAATTTTCAGAAGGTTTGGAAAAGCTTTATGTGATTTGGGTTCTAAAAGATGTTTTGCTGAAAGTTGATAAATTCATCTTTCCTATAGATTTTCTTGCATTGGATATAGAGGAAGATAAAGAAATTCCTATCATTTTAGGAAGAGCATTTTTTGCCACTAGAAGAGCTTTAATAGATGTGTAGAAAGAAGAATTAACAATGAGAGTCAGCGATCAAGTAGTTACATTTAATATTGCAAAATCAATAAGATACCCAACAAAATGAAGAGATGATGAATGCTTCAGAATAGATATTAACGATTATTTAAGAAATGAATATTTTACAGTTACATTTGAAAAGAAAACTGACAAAGAATATTGTGAGTACAAGGATGAGAATATAATTCAAGATAAATCTATGGAAGTGAGTAATTAACAATTGGATTATGTTTAGGAACAATTTAAATTTTTAGATCCTATTGATAATAACATTAACAATTGGATTATGTTTAGGAACAATTTAAATTGTTAGATCCTATTGATAATAACGAGAATTTGATTTCTACAATTATGAAACCACCTGAACTAGAAATGAAAACATTTCCTACACATTTAAAATATGCCTTTTTAGGAGATTTATCTACATTACCTGTTATCGTATCCTTAGAATTAACCGAAGAATAAGAAAAAAAGTTGTTGGAAACCTTAAAAAGATATAAGAAAGCCTTTAGATGGACGTTAGCTAATATTAAAGGAATGAGTCCTTTGATTTATATGCACAGAATTTTATTGGAAGAACATCATGAACCAAAAGCTGATCCTCAAAGGAGATTAAACCCTATAATGAAAGAAGTTGTTAAGAAAGAAATTTTAAAATGGTTAGATGTTGGAATAATATATCCTATTTTAGATAGCGCTTGGGTGAGTCTAATTCATTGCATTCTTAAGAAAGGGGATGTGACTGTTGTGACAAATGAGAATAAGAAATTAATACCAACAAGACAAGTCACTGGTTGATGAATATGCATTGATTATAGAAAATTAAATTCAGCCACCATGAATGATCACTTTCCTTTAACCTTTTTGGACCAAATGTTGGATAAACTAGCTGGGCACAAATATTTATGCTTTTTGGATGGATATATCAGCTATCATCAAATACCAATTGCTCCGAAGGATCAAGAGAAGACTACATTTATTAGTCCTTATGGTACTTATACTTTTCAATGAATGCTCTCTCATTTATGTAAGGCACCTGTGGCATTTCAAAGATGTATGATGTTAATCTTCAATGATTTAATTGAAAAAAGGGATAAAAATCTTTATGGATGATTTTTCTGTGTTTGGACTTCATTTGAAATATGTCTAAATGATTTAGAGAAAGTTCTAGAAGGATGTGAAAAGACAAATTTAGTATTAAACTAAGAAAAATTTCAATTCATGGTTGTAGGAGGAATTATACTTGGGTATAAAATTTCAGAAAATGACATGAAAGTAGATAAAAAAAAATTCAAGTTATAACTAACCTACCTCCACTTACTACTATAACAGAAGTTAGGGTATGTTAGTTTTTACAGGAGGTATATTAAAGATTTTTAAAAAATTACAAAGCTTTTATGTCAACTTTTGAAAAAAGATGCAAAATTTGATTTTAAACAAGAGTGCCTTAATGCTTTTGAAACATTAAAGGAAAAATTAATTACTGCTCCTATAATTATTTCACTTAATTTGGAGAAACCATTCAAGCTAATGTGTGATGTAACTAATTATGTAATTGAAGTTGTTTTAGGGCAGAGATATGACAAAATTTTTAAAGTTATATATTATGCTAGTAAAACTCTAAATGATGCTTAAATTAATTATACTACAACTGCAAGAGAATTATTAGCCATTGTCTATGCTTTTGATAAGTTTAGGTCATATTTGATTAAAGCTAAATGAGTTGTGCATACAGACCACTCTGCTATAAAATATTTGATGCAAAAGAAGGACGTGAAAAAATGATTAATTAGATGGGTACTTCTGATGCATGAAATTGATTTTGTGGTAGTAGATAGGAAAGGATCTGATAATTAAATAGTTGATCATTTATCTGGGTAGGAATAGGAAGAACATTTGATCTTAAAAGAGGAATTAATGGAGTTTTTTCTGATGAACAACTTTATAATATTAAAGAGTGGGAAATACTAGTATGCTGATATTGTGAACTACATTTTTAGTAGTATTTTAACATATGGGTTGACAAAGCAATAAGAGAAAAAATTTATGCATGATGCAAAGTTTTACTTTTGGGATGACCCATATTTGTATAAATAATGCAATGATTTAGTTATGTGGAGATGTGTGCCTTATAAATAAACTGAAGAAATCATTCAAAAATATCATGATTCTGAATTTGGGGGTCATTTTGGGATTGATCGCACTATTCACAAAGTTTTACAATCTGGATTTTATTGGCCTGCTCTATTTAAATATTTTAATTTTTATATAAAAACATGTGATTGATGTCAGCGAGTAGGCAATATTTCAAAAAGAAATGAAATGCCCCTAAATTTTACTTTGGAAGTTGAAAATTTCAATGCTTAGGGATTGTATTTGATGGAACCATGGATTTGATGGAACCATTTATACCTTCATTTGAAAACAAAGTCACCATTTTCAAATACTATGGCTTCCAACTCTAAAGAAACCCCTAGATTTGGAATTTTCAATAGGAGAAAGTTCATCAGTTAGATGCACAGAAGTTATATCATCAAGTTCTTGTAAAGAAGAGATTAATCAAGGAACAAGAATTTGTGAATCAAGGATTCAAAACACCAAATACTCAATTAGAGGAGATTATTATGGACACACCAAGTACTCGAGTGGAGGAGATTATTGTGTAGAGACGCTGGGAACTGCTATGTTATACCACTGCTGCAGTAGTCGTTCCTGTGGTGAAAGAGTTTTATGCTAATCTTCATGGAATTAATCAAGGAGTCATCTATGTTCAAGGCGAGTGGGTACCATTTACTCCTTAAGAATAAACGAATTGTTTATGATTGAAAGCGTCCTTATTTGTTACTATGCAAAATTTATCCCTACAAGAGATAGCATGAATGAACTCTATTAATTTCTTATTGATGAAGAAGCAAATTGGGAGATAAGAGATAATGGACATGTAAGTTTTTATTCATCATTATTAAATGATGCATCAAAGGGATGGCATTTTATTATTGCATCAAAACTTCTTCCTACCATGAAAATCAGTAATGTGGCCAAGGAAAGTGCTATTTTAAATTATTGTATTCAAACCAGAAGCCCTATTGATGTGGGTGCTTTAATTGTAAAATCTGTTTTAGGTTTGATTATCAACAGATTAACTTATGGATTGGGACATCCTTCTACCATATTCTTGTTGTGCAGTCAGTCACAAGTGTCTTATGAAAGTTGGGAAAAAATGTTTCTCCCTTAGAATCTTATGGACCCAGAGATTTGTTGCAACTACATAGGAAATGGGGAGAAAAATAATATAAATATTCTTATGGATTAATCATCTCAACATTCAATTAGCTAATAGGGATTTGAGGCTGCCCAACCTTAGAGTGTTTTGCTGGTGGCTGCTATTCAATATTAGTATATAGGCTTCGATGCCTCAGTTGCTTGTAGTATTATAACGAATAAAAGTCTATAACTGAGCTTATCCCTAATTTAAATTCTTACAGCCTTTTTGATTTTTCATATGTATTTGACTTTACATTTTCTTATGAAAATATGTATGCTCAAGTTTCCATATTTAAATTTTGAATGTTTTCTAACCCTTTTTCTTCTAAATACACTTTTATTTTACAATTGTAATTTGTTTTATAACATCATCAGAGACAACAAGTACACACACTAGCCTTTTCTCTTTTATTGCACTTTACTGTACCTGTTTTTTCATACTTGTACTGTTATTACCGCTGCTAATCTTTACTGCTGCTGCTCTTTCATCTTGCTACTCTTTACCACTGCAACTCTTCAC
Organism: Phalaenopsis equestris; assembly: GCF_001263595.1. Lineage (NCBI taxonomy): Eukaryota > Viridiplantae > Streptophyta > Magnoliopsida > Asparagales > Orchidaceae > Phalaenopsis > Phalaenopsis equestris. The sequence continues at coordinate 3,892 of NW_018224718.1, read as the reverse complement.
TGTTTTGTACTCTTTACTACTTTTATGGCATATTTTTATATAACCTTAGTTTAGCAAGCATAGGACATATGTTTAAGATTAGTACCCTATAACACTTGACCAAAAGTACACTTTTTTAATTATGGAACTTTTCAAAATTTCACAATAAAACACTTCTCAAAAATCATAAACAATGTTTTAAACTTCAACAGATTAATGATAACATAATAATAATTCATCTTTTTGGATTTACGAGGATCTCTCAGATGAGGTAACCTACAGTTGTTAACGAGAATTCTTCAGTCTTAATGACCTGGCAGCTTGTTTAGATTAAGTAAATTCAAAGTTAACAGTGATGTCAGGATTATGGAAAATCCCAAATTTTCCTTCAACAACGACAAAGACCAGTTCAAAACACATTTTACAAGATTGCATTAAATATTTGTAATAAGTTACTTAAAATATGTTCTATCTTCTATCTCCCCTTTTCTCGGAACAAGACAACGACGCACTCAAGTGATGATTCATCTATAAGCAGTGGTTGAGATGACAACAGAAGGCAGAAGGAGGACCTCATCCAAACTTCCATATACTTAAATAACATGCATCCATAGGACTTCGAGGTTGTTTGTCCGGTACGACGTAAATTCTCACACTATCTTTTAGGGCTTCGTACGATTATATATCGTATGATATAAATTCTAAACTGTTTATGATTCCGAGGTTGTCGTTCGGTACGACATAAATCCTCTGATTTTCTCGGGCCACTTACATATGACTATAGAAGTCCCGAATATCTAAATAATTTACTGGACTAAACCATTAAATATCTTCCCCTTCAAAGATGTAAAGCCAAACCATAGGTTAGTTTGAGATGTCACTGAAGCTTCTACAATATCTTCGACAATTCCCCTACTATTCACTTCTTTAGGTTCCGAAAATAACTATTCTACATTGAACTATTCTCACTTGAATTTTCAAGCAATCGTGGAAGTTTAAAAGATGAATTCTTGAAGATAAAACCCCGATCTTAATCGAGAGTTTTCTTAGGTGACTTCGTTTGCCTAAGATGTAATTAACTATAGGGGCTTGCCTTATTGTTGCCATCGGACTTGACACTGTCGTCACCGCCAGTTTTTTGTCAGTCGGTTGTTGGTGCCATTATTGTTGAGGAGTCGCCACTCTTTTTATCTATCATATTGCCTTAATCTCCAAGTAACTTATTCTCTTGGATCATGTAAAGGATTCTTAGATATTAAGAAACTCGGAGAAAGAAATAAAAGGGCTTCTAAAAATAGAAAACACTAGAAAAGGACATGTTGGGATAGTTTTAATGCGGTGAACATTACGGAGAAAACCACATGAAAACATAATAACTAGAGATTTAGGTATATTACCTATTCTGAGTTCTTATTCTTCTATAAGAGTAAACTCCTATAGTTAATTACATCTTAAGTAATTAATCACTTAAGAAAACTCCCGATTAAGATTAATTAATTGTTCTCAAAGAAATTTTAGTTTCAAGTTCAAGGAAAGAAACACCAATGTTCAATCCTAAGGGTAATATGTTTCTAAGTGTCACATATTACCCTAAAGGCTTGGTTTGGTTTTGTTGTTTTTGTTTTTTTTTTTTGTTTATGCCATTTTGTTTGTTGTTGTTGTTGTTTTGTTTTGTAGTTTTGTTTTTATTTATGTCATTTTGTTTGTTGTTGTTGTTCTTTGGTTTTGTTGATTTTTGTTGTTGTTCTTTGGTTTTGTTGTTTCAAGATTCACCCTCCAAGCTTCAGAATGTCGTCTCTACAAAATAGGGTTAACACATCCTAATAACATGTAAAGTAAATCTAAAATGAAAATTGCCTTGTGTCTTCAGCAAACCTGCAAAACATAGTTAGCAAAAAATTATATCTTAATTATTGATTTAATTCATTATATTTTAATTTTTAGACAACCCGATCAAGATGTATATGGTTTCGTTGTCCTGGGGTCATCGGGGTATTCAGATCTACATAGTCTGGAAGGTGTTTAAACTCGGACCGGAAGATTCTTGTCAGTATCCATAAATTATGTCGTCCAAGAAATTTTTATAAATCTGAACATTGGTTTAAGTTGCATTCGGTGATCTTTATTCATTGGGGTTTCATTTATGTTTTAGTGTCTTTTACAAATTTTAAGGGTTGGAAAATTAGGTTGTTTATGATTTATTAACTGATTAAGTTTTTTTGTTTTGTCATTTGCTTTTATTTTGTGTGGGATGACCCAATCAGGATCTCATAGTTCTGTCTTCCTGGGTCATTAAATTTGTGGTTTGATTAGTCATAAATGAATAGAAGATAATTTTTTAGCAACCATGGTCTACCTCCAAAATATATTCTAAAACCAAGTTGCATTTTAAAGTTTAAGTTTAAGTTTTAATTTCTTTTAAGGTGAATTTTAAATCAATTGTGTTTTAAGGTAGGTTTTGATTTTTTGATATCGGTCGATTTTATTTATTGAAGTTTAAGTTCAGTGTCAGTTGAATATAAGGAAACTAATTAAGTTCAAGATGGGTTAGACTTAGAATTTTGGTTCAATGTCAGTTGAACCTAAGGTAGTTTGGTTAAGTCTAAGGTATGTTAGACTTAGGATTTATGTTTAGTGCCATTTGAACATAAGGAAATTTATGGTTTAGGTTGGGTTAGGTTCACTTTAGGTTGAACCTAAGGTTTGAGGTGACTTTGGTTCAATTTAGGTTGAACCCAAGGAGTTTGATTAAGTCTAAGGTAGGCTACACTTAATATTTAGGTCCGATGTAGGTTGGATGTAAGGAAATTGGTTAATTCTAATGTAGGTTAGACTTAAGGTTTAGGTCCGATGTAGATTGGACCTAAGGAATTTGGTTAAGTCTGACGTAAGTTAGACTTAAAGTTTAGGTTTAGTGTCAGTTGAATCTAAGGAAGTTGGTTAAGTTTAATATAGGTTAGACTTAAGGTTTAGGTCCGATGTAGATTGGACCTAAGGAATTTGGTTAAGTCTGACGTAAGTTAGACTTAAAGTTTAGGTTTAGTGTCAGTTGAATCTAAGGAAGTTGGTTAAGTTTAATATAGGTTAGACTTAAGGTTTAGGTCCGATGTAGATTGGACCTAAGGAATTTGGTTAAGTCTGACGTAAGTTAGACTTAAAGTTTAGGTTTAGTGTCAGTTGAATCTAAGGAAGTTGGTTAAGTTTAATATAGGTTAGACTTAAGGTTTAGGTCCGATGTAGATTGGACCTAAGGAATTTGGTTAAGTCTGACGTAAGTTAGACTTAAAGTTTAGGTTTAGTGTCAGTTGAATCTAAGGAAGTTGGTTAAGTTTAATATAGGTTAGACTTAAGGTTTAGGTCCGATGTAGATTGGACCTAAGGAATTTGGTTAAGTCTGACGTAAGTTAGACTTAAAGTTTAGGTTTAGTGTCAGTTGAATCTAAGGAAGTTGGTTAAGTTTAATATAGGTTAGACTTAAGGTTTAGGTCCGATGTAGATTGGACCTAAGGAATTTGGTTAAGTCTGACGTAAGTTAGACTTAAAGTTTAGGTTTAGTGTCAGTTGAATCTAAGGAAGTTGGTTAAGTTTAATATAGGTTAGACTTAAGGTTTAGGTCCGATGTAGATTGGACCTAAGGAATTTGGTTAAGTCTGACGTAAGTTAGACTTAAAGTTTAGGTTTAGTGTCAGTTGAATCTAAGGAATAATTAGGGTTAGACTTAATTAGGGTTTGAAGGTCCCTTAAGCCTTACTTTAGGCTTAAGTGAAATTAGGGTTAATTAAGTCTAATTAGGGTTAGACTTAATTAGGGTTGAAAGGTCACTTAAGCTTATTTTCAGGAAGGCTTAATGATTAATTAAGTCTAATTAGGGTTAGACGTAATTGGGATCTAAAGGTCACTTAAGCCTAATGTA
>NW_018224717.1:969-1502 GCF_001263595.1 Phalaenopsis equestris | reverse complement strand
ATTTTTAATAATTAAAAAATAAAAAAAAATCGTAATCTCATGAAAATATTCCAAATTATTTCCTAAGAACTTAAGAATCATTGGAATATTTTCCCAAGTTCTAAAAATAAAGATATCTATTTTTAAATCTTAAAATGATTTTTAAGGCTTAAAAATAGAATTTTCACCAAAATAATTCTAAAAAATCAAATAAAAATAAAAAAAATACAAAATAAATTTCTATGGGTTCCTTGACCTCAGAGAAATTTTCCAAAAATATAAAACATATTTTTAAACATATAAAATATTTTATTTTTATTAAAATCCCCAAAATTTAATTAATTTTGAATAAATCACAAAAAATTCAAAAAATTATGAAATTTTGGTCAAATGACTTTCTGATCTAGGACTAGCTTACATAAAAATTTCAAGTGATTAAAAGTTGTCTTGGTCATCTTTTATAATTTTCTTTGAAGATGCATATTTTTGCATGAAAATAATTATATGAATTAAATTAAATTATGAAAATTCACATTTTCTCCTCTGATGTCTTA
>NW_018224717.1:489-959 GCF_001263595.1 Phalaenopsis equestris | reverse complement strand
TATCAGTAAGGTTATATAAAAATTTCAAAGTCATTTGACTTAAATTTGATAAATTATGAAAATTTGGACCCTTAGGGGCAAAATTGTAATTTTGGATATTTTAGCCTTAATGAACATTTAGGCTTAATCAAAATGGAAAATGGGTAATTTCTGATATTAATTAACTCATTTGATGATTTTCAATCAAGAATGAGCTTAATTGGTAGCAACCCACTTCATTTTCTCAAATTACAAGATAAAAGAATAATTCCATAATTATCAAAATTTTGGAAACTTCATTAGCATAAAGTGACTTTTTGAATTTAGGGGTATAACTTTGGAAATCAATGATTTCACACCCTTATTTGATAATCAAAATGATGTTTAAATGATCTTGATAATGATCACTTAGAGTTTTAAATCTTTTCAAAATTAATACACATATTTAATACATTCACTTAGGTCTTAAGGACTTAGTGGTGAACTTAAGT
>NW_018224717.1:0-278 GCF_001263595.1 Phalaenopsis equestris | reverse complement strand
TCCTAGGATGAGTTATTAAGCAACATAATAATGTTTAAATAGACCCAAAACCTTTTACCAAGACATTAAGAAGGTTGCATGGACCTGCTCCCTATTCTTAACTTGGTGAATACCTTAGAGATCTATTAAACTTAATATGTTTTACTTAATAATATTATCTTTAAAATTTAAGGACCCCCAATACACAACATAGAGTTAGGAAGGTTTCCAAAACTTTAATTTTCCAACTCTATAAACATAAACTGCTCTGACGTGCATTTTGAGTTGCAGGTGGTGAA
>NW_018224716.1:0-2332 GCF_001263595.1 Phalaenopsis equestris | reverse complement strand
CGGGCAACCCCACAAACCAACCATCCCCGAAATAATGCCGATAAAAATATTTAGCCAAGAATTTTTGTGATAGTTCTCCGCAAGTTCTGATAGATCTAGGTTCTAATTAATTTAATCAAGCTTTAGCTTTATCCCTTAATTTAATCCAAGAATCTAAGTCTAACAACATCATTAGACACTCCGTCATATTTAAAAGTAGCACAAATTTCAAGAAAACTAGCAAGATGTAAGTTAGGATCTTCAGTAGGTGTTCCTCTATATTGATTATTTTCTATCATTTGGATAATACCAAGTTTAAGCTCAAATGAATTAGTAACAACATCAAAATTTTGAATAGTTAAGTGAAGTTTATCTGATGTTGGATTAGTATAATTATCTAAGTTATTCGCCATTTTATTAAAATTTTTAATTTCTTTTTGTTATTTTTGAATTTTTCTAATAGTACATTCTAATTCCGAATTGTAAGGTACTAAACCTTCAGATCCAATATTTTGCGTTAACAAAAATAATAAGCAAAGAAAATTTTCTTGAAAAAACTCTTAAATATATAGTTATATATATATAACTTTTGATTTTTGAATTTATAATTATTTTTGATATTTTGTATATATATATATTATTTATTATTTTTAATTTTTTTGATATTTTGTATTTTTTATATTTTTTTATCTCTAAATTTTTAAATTTACCAAATTTATTAAATTTATCATTACCTTCCCCGACAACGACGCCAAAAACTTGACCAACGGAAATATAGTTGTGTAACATTTATAAATTTGACTCTGCTTTACAATAGTGCCAAAAACTTGATGTGGTATTTTATGAATAATAATGTTAAGCACTTAATATTGGTATTCTACGCAAGTATATGTATTGTTATCAAGTAATATAAGGCTTTCTTTTTAAGTCCCAAATATCAATCCCCCAAGGAAGGTTTAAATTTGAAATGATAAATTAACTAGGAAATTCATAGAAGTAAAACAAAATTACTATCACTAATTTTGAATGTTTAAGAAACTATCAAAGCTAAATTATTAACTACTAGCAGAATTTAAATGCAAGGTTTAAAATTAATAACTACTCAACTATGTTTATGTGATGAAGTTTTCTAAAATGAAAAAACATCTTTCCCACTACAATAAGTTTTTGGTGAAGTGAGATGAGATAAATGGTTTAAATATGTATTATACCAAATAGGAGCAATTTTAATTCTCTACCCTGATTCACTGTTATAGAAAAGCATTGGCTAATCTTAAGTTTAGTCCTTAAATTAGTGGCTAGGCTAGGAGGATGTTGGCTCCCACTCCAGAGCTCCCACTTCCCTTCCCCTGAAGGCTAACTCTCACTTTACTTTTTAAATACTACCATTGAATTGGGAATTTTAGTCTGTCACCATAGAAATCTCTAATTCTACACCCAACTAAGTATATTTCTCTATTTATTTGCAATTAATTCCATGAAAGAAATTCTCCTTCATGAAATTAAATGTGATTCTCACTCTGTTGTAAAACTCATACTCCATTTCCTGGATCATATGTTTCACAAAATATTTTAACAATTCAATTGGCCTGATCGAAAAGTAAATTAAGAGCAGAGGTTAAAATCATCACAATTTAATTTAAATTTTAACATTGACACATCTGATATATCTCTTCATTTCATCATATCTCAGAGTAGGGAGAAAGGTAAAGGAAACTACTCAAACTTCATGAGAAAGATACAACAAAACACAAATTTCATATATAAGAGAAAGTTCATAAAATAATAATAAACAAATAACACTTATCTGAAACTCTTTCTCAAGGTAAATCCCTTGTAGCCTCTCTTAGGAAATGTAGGAAAAAGAAATCTCTCACTTCTCTTCCTCTCCAACACTTCTTAGAGAATAATTCACACTTCAACTCACCACACAAACTCAAAACTATAAAGAAAATAACTCAGTAATGGTGTGGAATGATGTAAAGTGGCAAAAAGGGAGCAAAAGGGGGCAAAGGATGGCGAATAGGGGCGAATGAAGATGAAGGAGGAGAGTCTTTTATGATCAATGTTGGCTCTAAATAGAGGCTAGGGTCGGTTCTCCAATAGGTGCATCCACAAACTCTTCAAAAAACATCCAAATTCATCAAATCTTCTAGAATCAGGGTCTGCACCAGTGATTCATACTTAAAATCCATCTTTTCTGTCAAACGACGCCATCGGTGCCTAGTCTGGCGTCGTTGACACCGAAAAAATTTTCAATTTCTCTATTTTAACTCCAAATTTCATCCTTTTTGTTTTCTTTTTGCTCCAGATCCTAAAAATAACTGTCGGCACTATTTTTGGTGTGGGGTTT
>NW_018224715.1:0-1589 GCF_001263595.1 Phalaenopsis equestris | reverse complement strand
TTACTGTGACTCAAGCTTATACTTACGGAGCTATTAAAATTGGAGACCAGAAAATGGAAAATAGATTTAAAGTAAATGGACACAGATTAAAACGATATTATGAGGGTAAAAGACTAAATAATAAAGAGGTTTTAATGATCAGTCAACCTGAATGACACCTGGACAGGTCGGGCTGACGACGTTAAACCAAGCACTTTATGGGAGGCAACCCATATTTATCTTTATTTTATTCACAATTATAGTAGTTTTTATTTGATATTATCGATAGTTTATGGTAGTATTATGCTCTGCTTCTCTTATTTACCCTTAAAATATCTTTAAAATTGGAACGCATTCGGACCAGAGCGAAACTGTGAAAATTTTGCCTTGGGCGCCGACGGCGCCATCGACGCCGCAGATGGCGGATTTTTTCCGAGAGTCCAGAAAAAAATAATACAAAGGCTCGCCGACAGCGCTATCGACCCCACCTATGGCGAGACCGGCTAATTAACGGTTATGTGGGTTCATATGGCGAATTTTGGCAATTTTTGGCCCGGAATTGTCTTTTTAAACTCTAAAATTTGATTTCTAGTTCATATTTTCCCTCTAAAAATGAAGTGAAACTCTACCAATTTCATTCTTATGGCATCCAATTCCCTTGATAATCCCAAAATGTGAGTTTTCAATTGGCAAAAGTTTATTAGTGCGAAAGCGCAGCGAATCTTCAACAAGTTGCTAACGAAGAAAAGATTGATCAAAGAATGAGTATTCGTGAATAGCGGATAGAATAATCCCACGGCAGATATTGAAGAAACGATAGTGTGGCAAAGATGGGAAAGATGGGAAGTGCTCTGCTACATTACTGCCGCCGTGGTGGTTCCTGTGGTGAAAGAATTTTATGAAAATTTACAGGGAATCAACCAAAGAGTTGTTTATGTGCGAGGAAGATGGATCACTTTCACTCCTGCACGGATCAACAAATTATATATGATAGAGGATGTTCTCCCAACGAGAAACCAGATGAATGAGATTTACCAACATTTAACAGACGAAACTGACGACTGGGAAACAAAAGAAAACGAGTATGTTAGTTTTTCTGCAACACTCCTGATTCCCGTTTCAAAACATTAGCACATTTTCATTTCTGCGAAGTTGTTACCGACAATGAAGATTGGTAAAGTTTCTAAAGAAAGTGTCATTTTAAATTAGTGCATCCAAAGGGGATTGTCGATCGACATTGGATCTATAATTGTGAAGTTGGTTTTGGAACTGATCGTTCATGGATCAACTTAGGGGCTTGGACACCCCTCCACAATTTTCTCACTTTGCAGTCAGTTCCACGTGTCTTATGAAAATTGGGAAAAGGTAGTGCTTCCTTGGAAGCCTTTGAATCCAACTGAAAGATTCACAGTTTTTGAAGATGAAAATGACATGACAATTATAGTAGATCAAGCATCTTAGAATTCACTGCTAGTTAAACCCTTGATCCCTGATAAGTCTCTTGTGATCCTGCGTCAAATCAAGAAATTGGAAATGGAGGTACAAAATGTAATGAATGCGATTAATGACATATCCAATTTCTTCGATCATTTAGACTGGAGGATGAAGGA
>NW_018224714.1:0-454 GCF_001263595.1 Phalaenopsis equestris | reverse complement strand
TTGCTACTTTTTTAGTATGTTTGTGCAATCCCCTAAGATAGGTCGTTCGAGGCATAGTTTTTTTTTATCATTCTCTCTTCTCTCTCTCCTTTTCTCGGAACGAGACGACAACGTGGTCGGTTGACGATTCATCTCCGGACAACGGTCGGGACAACTACTAAAGACTGAAGGATGAGCTTATGCATAACCTCGATAGATTTAAATAACATACTCATAGGACGTTGAGGTTGTTCGTTTGGCACGACGTAAATCCTCATATTATATTTTAGGACTTTCTACGATTTTCATATCGTATGATATAAGTCCTAAACTTTTTAAGATTCTGAGGTTGTTGTTTGGTACGACATAAATCCTCACATTTTCTCGGGCTATTTGCATATGATATACAGATATAAGTCCTGAACATCTAAATAATTTGTAGGACTGAAACATCAAGTAACTTCTCTTTCAGAGA
>NW_018224713.1:20977-21300 GCF_001263595.1 Phalaenopsis equestris | reverse complement strand
GAAAAAGAAAAAATATAAGGGAAGAGAAGCTTGAGGATTAGTGTCAAATCAAAAATTAGTTCTACATTTGATCTTTTTAAAGTATAAGACTTGAGAAAATCTTAAGCTTATAGATATAATGTAGTAAGTAAAATTATTTTTAAAGAAAATTTTTAAGTGGAGAATAAAAGAACTAAATTCTAAATTTGGAAAATCTACAATATATTTCTGAATTAGATAGAAGCTCATATTTTCATCTTTCTTAACTTTAAGTTGGTCTCATTTACTAAATATTTTTTCTAAATTAGACTGCTATATTTCTAAATCAAAATTTTAGTAACTCT
>NW_018224713.1:17291-19429 GCF_001263595.1 Phalaenopsis equestris | reverse complement strand
TCTTTAGTTTAAATAATTATCTTTTTAAAAATAGAAAGTTTTCTAAAAAGCGCATATTGCATATCTTCCCTATGGGTTCAATATTTAGTTCTTAATCAAAAAGTCCTATATTACTTGATAACGATATGTATACTTGCGTAGTATCCCAGTATATATAAATTAAATGTTAAATTCTTATTTTTCTTCAGGATCAAGTTTTTGGTTTTGTTTTGAAATAAGGAAATATAAGTGAAAAATATAATCAGAATTATTGTTATACTATTGCATATAAGCAGTTATCGGGGATCAAGACCTCAAAACTTTCTTTGCAGCTTTCCAATGATCTATTCTTGGATTACTTAGATACCTGCTCAGCATCCCGACAACAAAGCTAATGTCTGGCCTGGTACAAGTTTGAGCATGCATTAAGCTTCCAACAAGAGATGCATAAGGAATTTATTCCATTTGTTTACGTTCCAAATCATTCTTTGGACACTTCATAAGGGTGAATTTATCTCCTTTTTGAATTAGATCAACACTTGTGGAGCACCCTTACATATTGAATCTCTTAAGAACTCTTTCAATATATGTTTTCTGAGACAACTCTAACAATCCTTGTGAATTATCACGAAATATTTCAATTCCAATTACAAATCACTAAATATTTTAATTCCAATTACATAGGATACCTCACTCATATCTTTCATTTCAAAGTTCTTAGCGAGAAAATTCTCAGTTTCATATAATAAGTCATGATCATTAGTAGCCAGCAAGATGACATCAACATACAGAATGAGAAATCTTTTGGTTGAGGTTTAGATTTTCCTCTTTAGTAGCCTAAGGTCTAGCCATAGGACTTTCCTATTGACTATTCCTAGAAAATTAGAAAAGAAACCCTCACCATTAGAAACTTTAAACTCTTCCTTCCTCAACTTGAAGTTTTTCATATTGGTCCTAACCTCTAGCACTTAGTATGTGGGGTCAGTATGGGGGAGCTCAAGATGAGTCCCCATAGGACTATTTGACCTTAGGGTTGACCCTGGGTGCTGGAGCTAAGGCACTCAGTTTCACTCATTACACTCACTCTCACTCGCAATCCCACACAACCATAAACCAAGTATTTGTTGACTTTGATCCCTTAATCTTTTGGTAGGCTCATGTAGATGGTTCCCTAAACCCACTAGCCCTAGGCTAGGGTTTACCTAAGACCAGTACATAGAGGACACCCAGATGGGGTTTCCATTGGTCCATAGCTCATTTATGGTGGTTAGCTCCCCAATTCTACCCAAATATTCAACTTGGTCTTTTGCCCCAAATCCCCCAAATTACCTGGATACCCTTGGAGCCCTAAATTTGGCCAAAATTCCCAAATTCATCCAAAATATCCAAATTTGTTCAAAAATCATTTCAAAACTTTTTGAAAATACCCAAATTATGCAAAACTACCCAAAAATGCCAAATTTCCCAAAATACCCCGAAAATTGCCAAAATTACAAAAACACTCTTGGCACCCCAAACTTTCCCAAAACCTCCAAAATCACTCCAAATGTTTCTAAAACCCATTTGGACCCCTCAATTAATCCCAATTTGACAAATTTGACCATTCTTGACCAAAACCCCCAAATTGCCTTTAAAGTCCCAATTCCCCCCAAATTTACCTCAAATGTCCATCAATTTGGTCTCAATTTCCCCCAATTTCAATCCTAAACTCAAATTCACCTTCCAAATTACCAATTTAAACAAAATCTAAGCTCAATTGGCTCATGCTTTGAGCCCAATTTTGATCTAGGTCAAACCCCCAATTTTGGCTACATGACCTAATCCCACCAAATGGAACCCCATGACCTACTTCATTGGCCTCAATTTGAATCCTAAACTGTTCATAACAAGCATACACATCAAACTTGACCTTCAATTGTCCTTGGTTAGGCCTCAATTTCATTTAATTTTCACCCAAGTCCAAAACCCCAAATTTGTCCCAAATTGGCCATATCTCCTAATTTCACAAAATTGAGTACCCTAACCCCAAAATTGGCACCCAATTTATGATGAAAACTCTTCATGACATTCTTATTGACCATTTTTCAATAAGAAATTTGGACTTATCCCAACACTAGCCCAATCTAGACCTAAGTCTAGCCCAACATGCCCAAAGTGAC
>NW_018224713.1:13547-16893 GCF_001263595.1 Phalaenopsis equestris | reverse complement strand
ACCCAAGAGGTGACAACTCGCGGGCCGGCCAGCCACCTTGGTAGCCGGAAAAAGGCCAAAACAAGATCCACCACCATTGAATCAAACCCAATCTTAACCCTAGGGGCCAGCTCACCAATATCAAACCTTAGAGCATTTTAGCCCACCACATAGGCAGACATTCACACCCATGACCAGGCCCTGAGCTCCCCTCTCTGGCCAAGGCTATAAAATGGCCCCTTCATGGCCAAGAGAGAGGTGCTGAAATTTTCTCAAGGATCCCCTCTAAATTGCTCCCATAGTATCTTTGAGACCCCCTCAGTGCAATCCAAGCACTCCCTTGCCCTAATTCCCCTTTCTGGAGTTCAATTTTTGAGCTCAAATGCTTGTCAGACATAGGAAAGAACTCTCCACACCTCCACAGTGCACAAAAATCAAATTAAACTCACCTACACCTTCACCACGCTGAAAGAATACAAAGCCACATAAACCTCCCCTCACAGAGAGCCTCTACACTAGACTTTGATCAACACCCAAATTTGGCATTTATTAAATTTGGGTATAGATCTTTCACCACGACTAGAGGCTCAATCCCTTGCCTCCTTGAACCTCCACAAACGTGTTGAGCATCTCTGATTGGAGCTTCCCTTCTCAGAGCAAAGGTATTGAACTTCCCTTCTTCCCGGGCCTATTTTGATTCTCCATTTCATTAGGGTTAGTTTAATGGCATGTTTACCATATGGATGTATTTTTCACACTTAGACGAGTCCATAGGATCAAACCCGAGGTCATTTGGTTGAGAAATGAGTGATATCTTAGGGTTTTAATGTTAACAGTCACGGGTTCACTCTATTTCGAGATAATGATGCGGAGCCGTTGGATCGCGTGTGTATCAAATGGAGGGCTCTGATTGCACCGGATCAGAGCATGGTTCACAAAGAGTGGGCCGAGTCAGAGCAGCTACGTGGAAGGCGGCGTCCAACCAGAGCGTGTCAGGCGACGTCCAACCAGAGCGTGTTGCGCATGTTTTTTGAGCCATCGTATGATTACGTGGCACCGCACTTTTAAATAGAAAAATAGGGTATTTTCTGATTTATTTAAATGCCTCATCTTTAAAAATCTATATCTTGGCGTAGGGAAAAGGGAAAAAACAAAAATAAAAAAAATATACTAGTGCTCAATGAACAGAGGAGAACCATGGGGAAATGGTTTGAAGTTTATTTGATGCATATTTTATTTTTAAATAATTAAATATGATTTTGAGTCTCTTAACTCTCCATGCATGTAGAAATTTTACCATAAGCTTGATATTTTGGCATGTTGTTGCCTCTGTCATGGGGGATAGTTTTTGATCTTTTTACGGAAAGAGAAGACATCTAGACAGAGATCTTTATTTATCAAGTTTATGTCTATTATTTGTATAAATTAATCATAATAAATAGCATATTACTTAGAAAAATCCAACAGCATTTTGGAAGTTCTATTGTAACCAGAGAAACCTTTGGAAAATATTTTATGAGCTAAGTAATTAAGAACACACCTAATTTGAACAAAAACCTAAAATAAAAAGAAAATTAATTTGGAAAATATAAACATCTAAATGACTTGATTTTAAATCTCTATTATGATTTAAAGTTCACATAACTCCCCATAAAATTTTCAAAATATTTGGAGCTCATTCGATAACTCAAATTGATTTTCTAAGTTAAATGACATTTTTGACACTAAAATGAATTTTAATAATTAAAATATAACTCAAAAAAGTATGAAAAATAATTTTGGGAGTTCTCTATGATCAAAAGAATTTACTAAAAATAAAATTGTAAATAAAATAAAAACTTCATTTTTAAGTCTATTTTGAATAATTAAGTAATTAAAGTTAATAAAAATCTCAAAATTAATAAAATTCATGGAAATGTTCTAAATTATCTTCTAAGCACAAATGGAAATGTTCTAAATTTTTTTCTAAGCATAAAGAAAGAATTAGAATAGTTTTCTTAATTTCCTAAGTGAAAATATTGAATTTTAATGCTTAAAATAATTTTAAAGGCTAAAAAATGAATTTTTTCTTAATCTTTCACTTAAAAAATTTTAATAATTCAAAGAAAAATCCAAAAAATGTAAAATTAGTTCCTTTGGGTACCTTAACTCCATAGAGATTTAATAAAAATATAATACTTAATTTTCCATATTCAAAATATTTTATAATTAATTAATACTCTAGAAATTAAAATAATTATATTAATTCAAATAAAACTCAAAAAAATCAAAAAATTTAGGCCAAATATTTCTTTGGTCTAATTCTACCTCCAGGGTCTAATTCTCCTTCCATTAAAAATTTCAAGTGATTAGACTTTGCCTTGATCAAGTTGTGGAATTTTCTTTGAAAAGTGCCATTCTTGCACATAAATAATTACATAAATTAATTTAAAATTCGACAAATCACATTTTCTCCTCTGATGTCTTAATTGTCCCATGAGTAAGGTGGGATGAAAATTCTAAAGTCATTTTAATTAAATTTGATGAATTATGAAGTGATAGAGCCTCAGAGGCAAGAGTGTAATTTTAGAAATTTAGCAATAATTAACACTTAGGCTTAAGTCAAGAAAGGGAAATGGGAAATCTTTGATCATAATTAACATATTTGGATGATTGAAGCACAAGAGATGAATTGGTAGAAACCAATCTCACTTTTTCCAATTAAAGGATAAACTTGAAATTTCCAAGACAATTAAATTTGGGAGTCTACCAAATTGAATAATCCTAGACTTTGGGGAATAGCTTTCGATGTTAATAACTCACTAATTTAATACCCCTATCTGGTGTTCAAGTGACTTTCAAATGTTTTGATGATGGATTATTATCACTTAAAATTTAATCGCTTAAAAAATGACTAAGACATCCAGCAGGATCTTAAGGGCTTAGTAGTTGTCTAAGCTAAATCAAATTTGATTAAATGAGGATTAGAAAAGTTAATGTAACTAGAAGTTGAACACCTTTGAAACACTACAATCCCAAGCTAAAACCAAAATTGGCTAAGTGTTTTAATAACACTAACTTGCCCCTGTAAGGGTCTTCACCTTCATAATTCTCAAATTGAATGATAAATGATAATCATCTAACTTTTAAGGATAATTGAAACATCAATGTTCATTGAACACTAGAAATATTTACAGGATGGATTATTAAACAACATAATAAGTTTAAATGATTTTGAGACTTTTCACCAGGCAGTGAGGGGAAAGCATGGACCTGCCTTTTTCTCTTGGCCTGTTGGATACCTCGGAGGTCTACTAAACTTGATATATTTTTCTTAATAAAATCATCCTTAATCAAACCAATAAGGACTCACCAAGATATAATCTAG
>NW_018224713.1:12310-13322 GCF_001263595.1 Phalaenopsis equestris | reverse complement strand
TCCTTTGGAGGAGGTAACCTATGGTTGCTAACGAGGCTTTCCACGGTATAAATGAAATTATGGAACTCATTAAGTTGAGTTTAGTAAATTCATTTGGACTAAGTGAATCCAATAGAAAATAGTGGTACCGGAATGAGGGAACCATAGGTTCCTAACTGGTGGCACTCTAATCAACTTTAACATCCCCCATAATATTTAAATAACTTCAACCATAGGGCCGTCAGTTTTGACATCATAACTTGACACCTTAGAAAACTTAAACTCGTCACGACGAGGAGCTTGGAGCTAGCATGGTGAGCAACACGACCATCTTCAACAGGAAAACCTGTCATCCCCAACTGAATCATTTCCTTCCTTAGAATTAAACAACAAGCCATAGTTATTTGAGGTTGTTCTCTTATGCAGCATAAATTCTCACCTTATAGTTAGGCCTTTGTACAGCTCTGCTGTACAATATAAGCCCTAACTCGTCTTAGGATTTTGAGGTTGTCGTTCATCGCGACCTAAATCATCACATCTTCCAGGCTATTTGTGTGATCATTTCACACAAATGTAAGCCCTAAACTAATAAAATTATTAGGATGAAACACTCAAATAAATTTCTTCTAAAAATTGTAGCCAAACAATAGGATAAACTTGGAAGTCACCGAGGTTCTCTTGCGGATCTATGACATCCCATAGTTCTTCCTCTTTTAGATTCCACAATAAATGTTCCAAATTTGAGTCATTCTCATTTCTCACCTCTTTGTTTGATTTTGTTGAAAAGTCCGATCCTTTGACCTCCTTGAAGATAATATTTCTTGATTTTTATCAAGAGTTTTCTTCGGTGACTTTGGTCATTTAAAATGTAATTAACTATAGGGGCTTGCCCTTATAGGAAGCTTGTCTGAACCCAGCTTAATATAAACCCTATTTAATTTTTCATATTAAATAAGAAAAATTGTCGGCAAATAAAATAGTTTCATAGACCAAACGGATATCATATATTTCTTAGTTTATTTGATCGAGCCTC
>NW_018224713.1:4096-12059 GCF_001263595.1 Phalaenopsis equestris | reverse complement strand
TATATATATATATATATATATATATATTTATATATATGTAAATTAAACTTCCTTCCGAAGTGGGCTATGGGATTTCGATTCTGGTGACCGACAGCTTCTAACGAGCAACTCCTTAACAAAAAATAGGGCCGACAGCTTCTAGCGACTTCGCTGAGGACTAGCTTTTCTCTCCATTTAAATCAAGAAATATTATCTTCATACATCGATAATGTGTTCATGTCCCTCATGAATCAAATTACCCTTCTTTTGTTGACATACATTACCCATTTCTGTCTTGGGAAAGTACAGCCAACTCTTTGGACTTCAGAACCGTCTGTTCAACCACCTTTGAATAGAGGGGTTTAGGAGGCTATTAAGGACATTTAATCTTCATGTGGGGTTGGACCCCCAATAGGTGTGTTGGTGGATTAAGTTCCACATGGGTAAGTTGGTCCCGCATTGGGTCCTAAATACTTCACATATCTCTTTCGAGTTTGATTTGTTATTTTGCAAATTAAATCGAATTGTGTCGTGCTGCACGCACTCTTTAATTCTCCTTATATTAATTAAATCTTTCTACTTTCAAACTAATTTTACTAAAATTTTAAAATCTCCACAAATTAAATAAAAACTTACCTGGTCTACAGATTGACCTCTGTTAAATTTTAGTGCTTGCACTAAGATTATGAGGTTTTTGCCAAATAGCTAACCCAGAGCTTTCTTTTTAAAGCTGCTATAATGGCGTGCCCAACGCTCTCTTTTTCCTGCAACTTGCCGACGAGCCGCGACGCCTGTAATGTCGCTCCTACCATCAAGTTTGGAGGAGAATTTGAAGATCTCGAGGTCATTGTCTGGAAAGCCCCATTTGTCATAATGAAATTTGCCGCTCCAGAAGTTCAGGAGCCATCTGCTAAATTTAACTTGAACTGCCTTCAAGACTTCCCTCCTTGTAAGAGGGTCAAAATTACTGCCGTCACAGCACCCGCCAAGCCTATTGTTCCTGCTGTTGCTAAGGGAAAAGAAGTTATGAACATTAAAGACCCGACTGATGAGTTGGCCATCCCCCCATCAGTATTTGAAATTGGATCAAGTTCGAGAACTGTCTTGTTAACCCAACCCAAAGAAGAAATTATAATAGGAAGATTCAGAGGGCTAATAAAGCCCAGGCTCCTAAGGAGATACCTGTTGAGGAAGATCCTCACCAGGCTGAGTCAAGATTACTAAAAACATATCCACTCTAGTGAGGAAGTAGATTCCATTCTTTAATGGTTACCAATGGGTACGAGAGTATTTAGAAAATTGCCACTACTTTATCATCACTTCATGGACATGGTGAGGAGAGAAAGAAGTCCACTCATATCTCCTGAGTCATTCAGTTTTCAAGAGGCTAGCTGCCAAGGAAGGTTGCTCAGTTAGTGAACTACTCAAACAAGTGGGACATCGCATAAAGAAAGAAATCTCGAAGGATGTCAAATCTTCCAGACGATCTCAAAAATTAACTGAAGGAAAATTTGAAAAGCTCATACTCGAGATTTTCGAGTTGGTTTGGGAACATGGAGTTTTCATCTATGACGATGATGAAGATTTTGACTATAATGATTACCTCGAAGATGATTTCATGGATTTCCATGTCATTGAAACCAAAGTAGGTACATCTGTGCGTGAGGCTCAACCTCTTGTCAAAGAGAATGTAGTAGATGAGTTGCGTAGGGCTGTCCTCCTAAGGGATGAGCAAGTCAGCCAACTGGAGAAAAGGATAGAAGCGATGGTCGTAGCCATGACTGTCATGGCCATAATTCAAGCACAATCTCAACCCCCATAGTTAGCATCTCCAGAGGTCAACCAACCAGAAATTATACATGTTACAGATGAAAGAAGAGAAGTTGCCTCAGCAAGCAGGGATGAGCAACCAAAGAAGGATTCTCCATCGAGCGCCATGCCAGAGAAGGAATTTAAACAAATGGTTGAACAAGTTTGGGAGGCCTTAACCTAGAATAAGGGTGGTGCATTGATTTTAAAGGGTAGACCCTACCCAGAGGAGGTTGAGGCCATCCAATACCCCAATGGTTCCGTACCACCTTTGTTTAAAACATTCGATGGAACCAAAAACCCTCGTCAGTGTGTTGCACACTTCCGAGCGAGCTGCTGCAACGTAGGGGCTAACAAAGCACTTTATTTCTGTCAGTTTGTAAGTAGCCTTACTGGAGTCGCCTTTGATTGGTATGAAGAGTTGCGTGGGGCTGTCCTCCTAAGGGATGAGCAAGTCAGCCAACTGGAGAAAAGGATAGAAGCGATGGTCGTAGCCATGACTGTCATGGCCATAATTCAAGCACAATCTCAACCCCCATAGTTAGCATCTCCAGAGGTCAACCAACCAGAAATTATACATGTTACAGATGGAAGTTACCTCAGCAAATAGAGATGAGCAACAAAAGAATGATTTCCCATCAAGCACCATGCCAGAGAAGGAGTTTAAGCAAATGGTTGAGCAAGTTCGGGAGGCCTTAGACCAATTCAAGGGTGGTGCATTTATTTTAAAGGGTAGACCTTGCTCGGAGGAGTTCGATGCCATACTCTACCCTAAGGGTTTTGTGTCAACAAACTTTAAGATATTTGACGGGACTAGAAATCCCAGACAGTACATAAAACATTTTCGAGCTAGTTGTGGAAACACAGGAGGAAATGAAGCTTTACCCTTTTGGTAGTTTGTCAGGAGCCTGTTAGGGATCACTTTTGATTGGTATGCCAAATTACCCAAGACATTGAACTAGCTAGAACAATTGTTGGTGAAAAGATTTGTCGGAGCGCAACATTATCTATCTATTAAAGATCTTGTAGTAGAGAAGCAGAAGCCCAACGAGACTTTAGTGGACTATATTTTGAGGTGGAGTAACCTTAGCATGAAATGTGAACCTTAGCTACAAGAACATCATGCAATTGAGATCTTACTCAAGAGCATCCATGGGCAAGCGGCTTTTATGCTCAAGGGACTCACCATTAAATCATCGAGAAGCTAGACAACAAAGCAAACAATCTTCAAGAAGAAGTCAAACATATGGATTCTCATTAGAAGGTTGAGAAGTCCATGCCGAGAAGTCCAAGATAACTAAGATACTCGAGAAGAAATCTGGGACAGTTTCCGTGGTTAGCAGGGGAAAACATAATTGAAAATACAAGCCAAACAACGTCAACAAACCTTCCAATGTCCTCGTTAGAATATTCAGCAAAAATCTCAGCAGAGACCTTACTAGACAGACGAAAGAAAAGTCTCAATTGTGAGCGCTCGATCAATTGGGATATACTCTTTTTAAGATGAAGCAACAAAAAAGATGTTCCGCAGTCTAATTAAGAATCCCGAGTTCAGGTTGCATAAGCCGAAGAAGCCTGACGAGGTCAACAAGAAATGAAGTGTGAGCCTCAACTACAGGAAAAACATGCAATAAAAATTTTACTCAAAAGCATCCATGGGCCGATTTCTTTCATGCTTAAGGGACTCACTATCAAGTCTTTCGAGAAGTTACTCAGCAAAGTTAGCAATCTGTAAGAAGAAGTCAAGCATATGGATTCTCATGAGAATGTCGAGAAGTCCAGGATAACTAAGATACTCAAGAAAAAATCTGGGATAGTTTCCGTGGTTAGCAGGGGAAAACATAATTGAAAATACAAGCCAAACAACGTCAACAAACCTTCCAATGTCCTCGTTAGAATATTCAGCAAAAAACTCAGCAGAGAACTTACTAGACATACAAAAGAAAAGTCTCAATTGTGAATGCTTGATCAATTGGGATATACTCTTTTAAGATGAAGCAACAAAAAAGATGTTCCGCAGTCTAATTAAGAATCCCGAGTTCAGGTTGCCGAAGCTGAAGAAGTCTGACGAGGTCAACAAGAAAGAACATCCAAGATATTGCCCGTACCGCAGGTTCATCGGAGTTTCCGTGGTTAGCAGGGGAAAACATAATTGAAAATACAAGCCAAACAACGTCAACAAACCTTCCAATGTCCTCGTTAGAATATTCAGCAAAAATCTCAGCAGAGACCTTACTAGACAGACGAAAGAAAAGTCTCAATTGTGAGCGCTCGATCAATTGGGATATACTCTTTTTAAGATGAAGCAACAAAAAAGATGTTCCGCAGTCTAATTAAGAATCCCGAGTTCAGGTTGCATAAGCCGAAGAAGCCTGACGAGGTCAACAAGAAATAACATCCGAGATATTGCCCGTACCACAGGTTCATCGGAGACACCATAGAGGAGTGTTGCAGTTTCAAAGACTTGCTTGAGGAATATTTCAAGAATGGGGACGTAATGATCCCGGAAGAATATTTGAAAAGAACCTAAAAGAGGTTCTATCAACCTATTCCTGTGCAACTCCCAAAGAATGAAATGCCTCTTGGCTACTATTGTATTACTATTTTTGTTAAAAGGGGATATTAACAGGATCAATGTTAGTCTATCCCATCCCTCCCACCATAATTAATGAAAAGAAAGAGTTTGTTGTTGTTCAGAATTGTTCAATATTTGAAAAACTCATCACCTTGAAAGAAAATTTGGATGTTTTAAAAAGTCTAAGACTTTAGGGGAAAATGAATTTAATGCCATAATAATTGAGTCATCCACTTTAAAGAATTTGGACTGGGTCCTAAGCCAATTTCAAAATAACATAGTGTAGTTGAAATATGAGTAATTGACTCGGGATATCATGTGCCTTTTAATTTTCTACCACGTGACTAGGTCCTGACTTTTGAGCGAGTTATAATACCCTAGAATTCAACTTAAGAAACATTTGAGGATTATTATTCAGGGGGATTTGGACATTCAAAATCTTTAAAAGAAATATGTTCCGCCAGATATAGTAATTCTCAGAAAACAAAGGGACACCAAAAAAAATATTGTGAAAATCCATTGAGAAGAAGATTGAGGTGAGCATAAAATCAAGAATTAGTGTCTCAATTAAGACATTCAAAACCTTTAAATCATGCTCTACCAGATATATTAATTCTCAACAAAACATGGGGAAAGAAAAAAAAAGAAGAAAATATATATTTTTTTGTGAAAAGTTTGATCCAAAGAAATCAAAGCAAAGCTTGAGGTGGACATATAATAAAAAATTGGTGTCCAAGTTTGCAAAGTTTCCCCTAACTAATGAGACTTAAAATGCTCTCTTAAGAAATTCTTGTGATATTATATTCAAGAAAAAGTTCAACGTTCTTGAGTCTTTTGGTCGGTTATTAATCGCTCAGAAATATCTTTGGGAAACAAAAAATGTTTTGATCACACGACCAAAATTCTGAAATCTGGCTAGGCTTAGAAAGAAAGAATTAAAGGAATGATGATGATATTAGTAATTAATGGAAATTCAACCCTGAAGTCGTATCTTTCAGTGTCTCTCTAACGTCAACTCGAAGAACGTCAGAAAGATTTTTCAAAGAAAACTTCAACAACATTTACAAAATCTGTAACAAATCAAATGATGACTGCTACAAACGAAGCTGCAAACTTGCAGCCTCTTCAGCTGTGGTATCCGTAGAAATAACGCATCTTTATGTGTACTTGAAAGATTATAGTTCTGATAGTACCTTCAGGAATGAGCTATTTTCTACACTTGTCATTTGTTAGTGGATGATACTTCAAGAAGTAATGTGCCTTGCGATGTTTCAGAGACAAAGACTAGTTCTTAGAAACACGGACTCAGTGCTTGTCTGAAACTGGGTCCAAATCCTAACAAAAATAAAAAAAAATGATAAATTTCTTGAGTTCGAGGTTTCTTACTCTTTGCTTATGCAACGCGACTACCTTGGTTATATCTACACTAACTCTCTACACATCCCAACGGAATTTCACATTCTGCATAAAATCTCACAAAGTTTCACAATTTTTTCCTCACCAATGTCAATCTTCACAAATTCTACTAGTTTTCCACGAATTCAAAACAATATATTTTAGAGGATGAGGATTTCATATCCGATCCGCATTGTTTAGCAATGATTCATGCGATATTCTAGAGATTGAGGATTTCACAACCAATTTTGTGTTGCTTTAGGAGCCCCTCCTATTGAAATCTTTTAAATCAAATTCTAGAGGTTGAAGATTTTATATCTGATTTCGCGTTGCTTTAGGATCTCCTCCTATCGCAATCTTTCAAAACAAATTCAGTGGTATTTTAGAGGATAAGGATTTTGCATCCGATCCGCATTATTTAGCAATGATTCACATGATATTTTAGAGGATGAGGATTTCACATCCAATTCCACATTGCTTTGTAATGGTTCACACTATATTTTAGAAGATGAGGATTTCAAATCCGATTCCGCATTGCTTAGCAATGATTCACACGATATTTTAGAGAATGAGGATTTCTCATCCTTGAGGATTTCACATCCGATTTTGCATTGCTTAGCAATGATTCACACTTCATTTTAGAGGATGAGGATTTCATATCCGATCTGCAATGCTTAGCAATGATTCACACTATATTCTAGTGGTTGAGGATTTTATATCTGATACCGCATTGCTTTAGGTTCTCTCTCTATCATAATCTTTCAAATCATGACCTGCAATATTTTAGAGGGAGGTTAAGGATTTTATATCTGATTCCGCGTTGCTTTATGATCTCCTCCTATAACAACCTTTCAAAACAAATTCAACGTTATTTTAGAGGTTGAGGATTTTATATCTGATTCCGGGTTGCTTTAGGATCTCCTCCTTTTGCAAACTTTCAAATCAAATTTTAGAGGTAGAAGACTTTATATCTGATTTTACGTTGCTTTAGGAGTCCCTCCTATTGCAATCTTTCAAATCAAATTATACGATATACTAGAAGTTGAGGATTTTATATCCAATTTTGCGTTGCTTTAGAAGTCCCTCCTATCGCAATCTTTCAAATAAAATTATACAATATTCTAGAGGTTGAGGATTTTATATATGATTTCATTTTGCTTTAGGAGTCCTTCCTATCGCAATCTTTCAAATCAAATTATATAATATTCTAGAGGTTGAGGATTTTATATCTGATTCTGCATTTCTTTAGGATCTCCTCCTATCATAATCTTTCAAATCAAATCATATGATATTCTAGAGGTTGAGGATTTTATATCCGATTCCGCGTTGCTTTAGGATCTCCTTTTATCGCAATATTTCAATTATACAATATTCTAGAGGTTGAGGATTTTATATATGATTTCATTCCGATTTCATGTTGCTTTAGGAGTCCTTCCTATCACAATCTTTCAAATCAAATTATATAATATTCTAGAGGTTGAGGATTTTATATCTGATTCTGCATTGCTTTAGGAGTCTCTCCTATTATAATCTTTCAAATCAAATTATGCGACATTTTAGAGGTTAAGGATTTTATATTTGATACTGTGTTGCTTTAGGATCTTTTTCTATTGTAATCTTTCAAATCAAATCCTTCGATATTTTAGAGGTTGAGGATTTTATATCTGATTTTGCGTTGCTTTAGAAGTCCCCTCCTATCACAATCCCTTAAATCAAATTCAATAATATTCTTGAGGTTGAGGGAAGAATCCCTTTGAATAAGCCCTTTAATTATTTCAAGGCATCCTATTCTCATCTTTTGAAATCAGTTTTAAGAGCACCTTAAAGGGATTATGGCATCTCATTCTTATTCCGGGATTGATACCCAAATTTCAATTCCCATTTTTGGGATTAGTACCTAAATTATGATTCCCATTCTCTGAAATTTATTGAAATTTGAATTTAAAATTAAAATTTTCTAACAGTAAATTAAAATTGAATTTTTACCATGATCGTCATTTTTCTTTTCTTCTTTTTCTGATGGTCATTTTCAGATTCCCTTTTTTTTTAATCCCCAACGAGAGTTCCACACCTTCTGTTTCTTTCAAATATTCACTTGCTAATTCCCCAATGGAAACAAATAGCTCACACAATTCTATACTTCCTTCTAGGTCTATTGACTTAAAAGTCTGTGTTAGTTTTGCTGATCTCGTCGGGCAACGGCAA
>NW_018224713.1:900-3979 GCF_001263595.1 Phalaenopsis equestris | reverse complement strand
ACTATTCCTAGAAAACTAGAAAAGGAACCCTCACCATTAGAAATTCTACACTCTTCTTTGCTCAACTTAAAGCTCTACATATTGGTCATAACCTCTAACACTAAGTAGGTGGGGTCAGTATGGGAGCTCAAGAACAGTCCCCATAGGACTGTTTAACCTTAAGGTTGACCTTTGGTGCTGGAGCTATGGCACACACTTTCACTCACTACAATCATCCACAATCCTTTACAACCCTAAACCCAGTATTTGTTGACTTTGATCCCTTAATCTTTTGGGAGACTCATGTAGATGGTCCCCTAAACCCACTAGCCCTAGGCTAGGGTTTAGCTAAGACTAGTACATAGAGGACTCAGATGGGGTTTCCATTGGTCCAAAGCAGATTTATGGTGGTTAGCTCCCCAATTCTACCCAAATATTCAACTTGATCTTTTGCCCCAAAATCCCCCAAATTACCTAGATATCTTGGAGCCCTAAATTTGGCCAAAATTCTCAAAATCCCCAAATTCACCCAAAATATCCAAATTTGTTTAAAAATTATTTCAAACCTTTTTGAAAATACTCAAATTACCCAAAAATGACCCAAAATTACCAAAAAATTCTAAATTTACCAAAATACCCGCAAAATGGCCAAAGTTACAAAAATACTCTTGGCACCCCAAACTTTCCCAAAACCTCCATAATCACTCCAAATGTTTCTAAAACCCATTTGGACCCCTCAATTGGGCCTAATTTAACCATTCTTGATCAAAACTCCTAAATTGCCTTTAAAGACCCAATTCCCCCAAATTTACCTCAAATGTCCATCAATTTGGTCTCAATCTCCCCCAATTTCAATCCTAAACTCAAATTTGTCTTCCATATGACCAATTTAAACTAAATTTAAGCTCAATTGGCTCATTCTTTGAGCTCAATTTTGATTTAGGTCATACCCCCAATTTTGGCTACAGGACCTAATCCCTTCAAGTTCAACCCCATGGACTAATCCATTGGCCTCAATTTGAATCCTAAACTCTTCATAACAAGCCTGTACATCAAACTTGACCTTCGATTGGCCTTGGTGAGGCCTCAATTTCATTTAATTTTGACCCAAGTCCAAAAATCCCAAATATGTCCCAAATTGGCCATATCTCCATATTTCACCAAATTGAATACCCTAACCCCAAAATTGCACCCAATTTATGTTGAAAACTCATCATGAAGTTCCCATTGACCATTTTCAACAATAAATTTGGACTTAGCCTAAGCCTAGCCCAATCTATACCCAAGTCTAGCCCAACATGCCCAAAGTGACCAAAATTCCAAAATCCTTCAAATTGAAAACAAAATCATTTCAATCCTTCAACAAAAATCTTCATTAGAATCATCTACATATTGTTGATAAATCATTTGGGCTAATTGACATGGCTAGCCTAACCGAAACCCAACATCTAGCCAATTTGACCCACATGAACCCATGTACCAAAATTGGCCTAGCCACCTTAAAGCCACCAACTTTATGACTCCACAACCATTAAGCTCCTCCTAAGGACCAGGCTAAACCACCTTAAATCCACCAAGGCATGCTATGGACCAATGGATCCCTAAATTAAGGGATTCATTCCCTTTTTTAGGACTTAACCACAAAATCTCCTCCATCATTGATTGTCATAGGTAGTTAACCATCATTAGTTACCCCCTGACCTTCCTAAGAAAAGAGGTGACGACTGCCTGGCCAGCCGGCCACCTTGGTGGCTAGAAAATGTCCAAATCGAGAGCCACCACCATTGAATCAAACCCAATCTTAACCCTAGGGGCCAACTCACCAAAATCAAACCTTAGAGCTTTTTAGCTCACCATCTAGGCAAATATTTGCACCCATGACCAGGCCCTGAGCTCCCCCCCTCCGAACATGGCTATAAAATGTCCCCTTCATGGCCAAGAGAGAGGCGCAAAAATTTTCTCATGGAGACCCCTCTAAATTGCTCCCATAGCCTCTTTGAGACCCCCTCAGTGCAACCCAAACACTTCCTTGCCTTAATTCCCCTTGCTATAGTTCAATTGTTGAGCTCAAATCATTGTTGAAGATAGGATAGAAGTCTCCACACCTCTAAAGTGCACAAAAATCAAATTAAACTCACCAACACCTTCACCACGGTGAAAGAAGACAAAGCCCCATCAAACCCCCCTCACAGAGAGCCTCTACACTAGACTTTGATTAACACCTAAATTCGGTCTTGATCGAATTTGGGTATAGACCTTTCACCACGACCAGAGGCTCAAGCCCTAACCTTCATGGACCTCCACAAACGTGTCAAGCACCTCTGACTGAAGCTTCCCTTCTCAGAGCAAAGGTATTGAACTCCTCTTCTTCCCGAGCCTATTTTCATTCTCCATTTGATTAAAGTTTATTTAATTGCTTATTTATTGTATGGATGTGTTTGTCTCACTTAGATGAGTCCATAAGATCAAACCCAAGGAGGTTTGGTTGAGTTTAGAGGGAGATCTTAAGGTTTTAGTGTGAATGTTTCTCAAGTTAACCTATTTGGGGACAATGAACCACAACCGTTGGATCGCGCGTGTATGAAATGGAGGGCTATGATTGTGTCGGATGGGAGTGTGGTCTATAAAGCGTGGGCTGACTCGGATGATAGCATTGAACCAAAAGACACCACAAGGAGCTTCGGAGACGCTGAGGATGACGCGGCGCCGCGTGTTTAAGTAGAAAAATAGAGATTTAAATAATTTAGAAAATGCTTCCTACCTTCAAAAATTCATAGGTTGGTGTAGAAAAATCAAAAAAATAAAAATAAAAACATCTAGTGCTCAGTGAACAAAGGAGAACAATGTAGAAATTATTTGAGGTTTATTTGCTAAATATTTTATTTTTAATTAATTAAATACTGATTTGAGTATTTTAACTCTCCATGCATGTAGACATTTCACCATGGTTTGATATTTTGCCATGTTGTTGCCTCTGTCATGGGGGATATTCTCTAATTTTTCCAAAGTCAGAGAAGAACTCTAGACAGAGATCTATATTTTTCAAGTTTGTGTCTATTATTTGCATAAATTAATCATAATAATTAGCATGTTGCTTAGA
>NW_018224713.1:0-786 GCF_001263595.1 Phalaenopsis equestris | reverse complement strand
TCATCTATGGTGGTTATAACCACCTATTAAGCCAATGGGTGCCTCAAAAACCTCTTTAAAATTCGTAGAAACTGAATTTACTCGTCCAATAACTGCCATTAACGCTTAAACACGTGGCCTCTGGCTCTTAGGCATGACCTTCTCTGTTTAACTGGAGCTTAAGCGCTGGATCTAGCGCTTAGGCGCCAAAGCTCTTTTGCACATTTTTCACCTTTTAGATCCAAATTTGATCCTTTTTCACACCTTTAAGCTTTTTTCACCATTTTTACGTGTATCTGCAAGAAAAATACAAAAATACCTTCCATTAAAGCATAATATCTCAAAAATAGGTATAAAAATGTGTCTAAAAATACTAAATATTTTATGTGTATCAAGACCCCCTCAGTGCACTCCAACCACTCCCTTGCCCTAATTCCCCTTGCCTGAGTTCAATTTTTGAGCTCAAATCCTTGTCGGAGACAATATAGAACTCTCCACACCTCTACAGTGCAAAAAAATCAAATTCAACTCACCCACACCTTCCACAGTGAAAGAAGACAAAGCCCCATCAAACCCCCCTCACAGAGAGCCTCTACACTAGACTTTGATCAACACCCAAATTCGGCCATTATCAAATTTGGGTCTAGACCTTTCACCACAATCAGAGGCTCAATCCCTAGCCTCCTAAGACCTCTGCGAACGAGCTGAGCACCTCTGATTGAAGCTTCCATCTCAAAGCAAAGATATTGAACTTCCCCTCATCCCGAGCCTGTTTTGATTCTCCATTTGATTAGGGTTAGTTTAATG
>NW_018224712.1:134454-161476 GCF_001263595.1 Phalaenopsis equestris | reverse complement strand
CAAACCCCACACCAAAAATAGTGCCGACAAGATCCCATAACTGAAAGGATATTTAAAGTCAAGGGGCACAGATTAAAACCATTTTTTGATGGTCAAAGACAAGCTCTTAAAGAGACTGTGATGTTGGGTCACCCAGATTAAAGATATGGAATGTCAGGTTGAAGACATTAAACCAAGCGCTTTGTCGGAGGCAACCCATATTTATCGTAGTTTATTTTGTTTTTATGTTCTTGTTTTGAATATTTTACGATATTTGTGCTTCTATAGATTTTTTGTATTTGATAAATTTGACATTAATAAAATAGTTAAATACATCTTTATTTACCTAATTTTATGGAAAAATTGAGAATTTATTGGATCGAAATTTAAATGACAATTTTTTTGGAATTGGCGCATGATGCACCTAATTCGTGCCTTATGCACCAGATTCCAAAGACTTGGCACATGACATGCCAGAATCAGCTCATGAAGCGCCGTAACGGCAAAAATGACTTGAAACATTCCAAATGGTAGTTTTTGGTAGTTTTTTGTGGGTTCTTCTCCTTATAACTCCCAAAAACTGATTCCAAAGTCAATTTTAGGGAGGGAAAGGAGGGAAGAGGCACTAGTTTTCAACTGTAATGGTGTCCTACTCTAAAAATTCTGGTAGATTTGGAAATTTCAACTGGAGAATGATCGTTAGTTTTGTTGCATAGAAGTTACATGATCGTGTTCTTGTGAAGAAGTGGCTAATCGAAGAAAGGAATTTTTTGAATCAAGGGTTCGACACTCCGAATACTCGAGTATAAGAGATTATTTTGCAAAGACACTATAAAGTGCTTTGCTACACTACTGCCGCCATAGTTGTCCCTGTGGTGAAACACTTATGCAAATCTTCATGGAATCAAACAAGTAATTTTCTAAGTGCGAGGCAAGTTTGTACAATTCACTCCTTCAAGAATAAATGAGATGTTTATAATTGAAAATGTGTCTATTTGCCACTATGTGAATTTTACCCCTACGAGATATAATATGAATGAACTCTAACGATACCTTATGGATGAATATGCAAATTGGGAGGCCAGAGATGATGGAAATGTAAGATTTTCTTCATCTTTATTAAATTCTGTTTCCAAGACATGGCATTTTTTATTGCATCAAAATTACTTCCCACTGTTGAAATTTGTAAGGTAACTAAGGAGAGTGTTATTCTAAACTACTGTATTCAAATTAGAAAACCTATTGATATTGGAGCATTAATTGTGAAATCAATTTTGGGTTTGATTGTCAATGGATCCTCACCTGGATTGGGGCATCCTTCCACTATTTTCCTACTATGCAGTCATTCGCAAGTACCTTATGAGAGTTGGGAGAAAGTGTTTCTTCCTTGGAAGTTGATGGATCTAGAAGTCTATTGTAACTATGTTGAAATGGGAGATGAGAATTATATGAATCTACTGATGGATCAAGCATACAAGAATTCATCATCTATTCAGCCTTACTTCAGTTCAAAAGTACTTTTAAAAAGGATTAAGAAGATAAAAAAAGAGGCACAGAACCTTATGCATGCAATTGTAAATGTTTTTGAAATGTTGGATCATCTGGATTAGAGGTTGAAGGAACCTTTTGAACATACTAATCGTATTGAAGATGGTTTGATATGTATGTTCAAGGAACATGCTTTGATTAGGGAAGATTCAACTGATGAATTTTTCTATCAACCCTTCTACAACTTGTACATACACTACTAATCTATGGGAGATATCTAGGAGGACGAGAGTGAAGAAGATGTTTGAACTTAATTTATGAACATAATTTTTTGTTTAGTATTGCTTGTTTGTGTTAATGTGTCATGTTGGCTTGCATTTACTTTTATTATTAAACTTTATTTATGTTTTTGTTTAGTACTTTTATGTTTAGATTTCTGTGTCAGGATGTTTCGGTTTGCTTCAGACACTAAAGTAGATGTTTGTTGGCTTAAAAAGGGTTAGTTTGAAATAATGTGGATTTTATATATAAAAGTCATTTTTGTGTTATTTGTGAATGTTTGGCATTAGAGTAATGTTTAAATTATGATTATAAATGTTCATTTGAGTTAATTAGAGGAGGACGTAAAGTGGTACATAGGAGATTTCCACATAAAATGAAATCTAGAAAAATTAAGGCATTGGTGCTACATGCACCAAATTGGCGCATAAAGTGCCAGTTTATTGAGAAATGGCGCATGATGCACTGGATTTGTCGCATGATGTGCCAAAATTGGCGCTAGAAGTGTCAAAGTCCCCAAAACACCAGATTGCCTAAAAAGCCACAAAAACACACAATAAACTCCACTTTTACTGCTTGGTTTGTCTCCTACTTCTAAACCGTGACTTAGGGCTTCCCATTGTGCACGTTAGAGAAGATTTTAGAGGCCAACAATCTTAGATTTCATCTTCTCTTCGTAAGAGCTTCACTTTAACTTAGAAATTTTTTATTTTCACCATGAATTTTTCCTACATTATGAAAGATCAATAATTTGAGATTTTTGATAGAAAAACTTGAAGAAAACTCATGGTGAAAAGTTTCTTACCAAATAATCTGACTTGGGGAGTTAGATTTTTTATTTTGTAATTTAATTGGATTTTATTTGGATTTTCATAAAAAATTGAATGGCTCAATAAGTAAAGAGAGGAAAGCCAATAGATGATTTTGATGCAAGAAGATTTGTTAATTTCAAAGCCCAACTATCGATCAACGAGTTAGAATTTATCTTTAGCCGGAATGAATATCTTGATGCCTGGTTTAATTTAATATATATATATATATATATATATATATAAATTGGGAAAGAAGTAGTATTTTATGTTTTGAAAATACAAGACAGGAAAAATCTCATATCCTCAATAATTTAAATAAATGACCCTAATACCACAAGCAATGCATCTATCCTTAAGGGTAGACACACTACTTACTGGTAAGGCTCGATCAAATAAATTAAAGAATCTATGACATCTCTTTAAGTTTGCAAAAAACTATTTTTTTCATATGTTGACCGACAAGTTCCCCTATTTAATACGAAATATTAAATAAGGTATATATTAAGGTGGGTTCTTAAAAGTTTCCTATAAGGACAAACCCATATAGTTATATACATATTAGATAACCAATATTACCTACGAAAACTCTCGATAAACGTCAGGGGACATTATCTCCTAAGAGTTCAATGAGATGGGAATTTTTTATAGATCGGACCAAAAGGTGTTAAATTGGAATGACTTAAATTTGGAACATTTTTATGAAATCTGAAGGAAGAAGAACTAGGGGTTGCCATGGATTCTAAAGGGAAACTTGGTGACTTCTTAAGATTTTATATGGTTTGGGTTCAATTTTGTATAGAAAATATTTAAAGGGTACATCCTGCCATCTTTATTAATTAAGGAT
The DNA here is from genome assembly GCF_001263595.1 of Phalaenopsis equestris. Taxonomy (NCBI): domain Eukaryota; kingdom Viridiplantae; phylum Streptophyta; class Magnoliopsida; order Asparagales; family Orchidaceae; genus Phalaenopsis; species Phalaenopsis equestris. Next base: position 158,074 of record NW_018224712.1, on the reverse strand, counting down.
TTTTTTAAGTAAGACAGTCGCACAAATAGCCTAGAAGATGTGAGGATTTAGGTCGAGAAAAATGAAAACCTCAAAATCCTAAAAGGAGTTAGAGCTTATATTGCACAACAAGATTGTGCAAACACCTAAAGATGAGTTGAGGATTTATGTCGCCCTAGACGGACAACATCAGAATTTTATGGCTTTTTATTTTATTCAAAGGAAAGATGTGCCATTGTAGATCCTCACGCTGTTGTAGATTGCTATTATGGATGGTTGCCCATGGAGTTAGTTCGAAGCTCGTCGACGAAGTAGCATTCCTAAAGTCTATGGTCCAATAGGTTTAAATGACAAGTTAAAGTTCAATCATTATGGGGGTTAAAGTTTCTTAGATCAACACAAGTTATGATTCCACAGTTCCCTTGTTCTGACACTACTATTTTCTTTAAATTCATTTAGTCCAAATGAATTTACTAAACTCAATTAAATGAGTTACATACTTTTATTTAGACCATGGGAAATCTCGTTAGCAACCGTAGGTTACCTCCTCCGAGGGATTGTCGATCATCCAATTGAAACATTTTAATTTAGTTGCAATTTCTGAGTTGTCTTATATTTTGACTGTTGTGGCTATGGATTTTATCTTGTTTTGATTTCTTAATTTTACTTTTGGTTTCAGTTTTATGGCTATCCTAAAAGTTTCATTTTTGACATGCAGGGTGACCTTTTTTTTAACATGCAAGTTTATAAGCAGCAAACAAGAGGTATAAAAAGGTAAATAAAAGTACATTGCAATTCAATAACCTAAAAGCATAGATGTTGATTCTTTTCGTTCCTCCATCTGAAGTATTAGTACTTGAATATGGTGGTGGTTGGAGAAGGAGCTTTGTAAGGGTTTCTGGAGGGATGAGGATTTGTTGGAGCTGACTGGAGTGTGGAGCTAAAGAAGTGGTCAACTGGGTCCTCTTCTTTGCTTGGTCACCTCTTTGGTGGCTATTTTCCTTGCTTGAGCTTTCCCGGGCTTGGAGCTTGAATGTGTTACTCTTCCATTGAAGCTAAAGTTATCTGCTGATTTTTTGGTTATTAAAGTGGTGTGTTTCTTGCCTGCCCACCTCTTTGGTGGCCGTCTTTTCTATGTTTGGTGTTTGCTAGGGTAAGGCATTGCTGGTTCTCTGCCTTTTAGCATTCCCGGGCTTGAAGTTTTTTTAATGTGTTACTATTCCTTTGAAGCTATGTTCTGTTGATTCTTGGTTACTAAGAGATGTTTCCTGGGCACCCCTTTGGTGATTATTTCCAACTGTAGTTTTGCTATTGATTTTTTGTTTCTATAGTGGTGTGGCCTAGTCACCTCTTTGGTGGGTGTTCCTCCAAGTTCGGTAGTTTCAATGGTAGGATATGCTATTTTTCTCTTATGGCTACACCTATAGATGTGCTCACTGATGCTCAGTGAACTAAGGCCATCTATACAGGAGTAGTGGGTAAAGCCACTAACACTTTACAAGACCCTGATAAACTAGTGTTTCCCCAAGCCTTCCATGATATAGCAACTGGAAAGGACTCTTACCCTTGTATTCATCCACTTGGATCAAAAAAGGTGAAACTGCAATTTATTTCTCTAATCTAGAAATTTCCTCCCTCTAAGAAGAAGTAAATTTCAAAGTAGTAGGCAAATTCCAATTGGGACACCCCAAAATGGGACTTGCTAAAAATTTCTTTGACTCCCTCAAGTTTATTGGGGCCTGGAGAATTGAGTTGCTTGATGGAAGACATCTTTTAATCCAACTCTTTGTGGAAGAAGATTATGTCAGGTTTTTTGCTAAGCAATCCATATTGATTTCAAAGACCACTATGAAAATTCAAAAATGGATATCAGATTTTGATCTAAGAAAGGAACCTCCTATGGTACCTCTATCGTACAAGTTTCCAGGACTTCCCCTCCCCTTTTTCAAACTTAATGCTTTATTTAACATTGGCAGAGCAATAGGTACACCTCTTCAGGTGGATACCCCCACTTATAATAAAGCAATACCTACTCTAGATAGAGTCTAAATGGAAAGAGATATCACCCTTCCAGAGCTGAAGATGATTTGGATAGGATCTGAAATAGAAGGTTTCTTGCAGGAGATAGTTGCTAAGAAAAAACCTTATTATTCCCAACATTGTAAAATGTTTAGCCACACTATAGAGAGATGTTGTAGGCTCCATCCCCCTCCAAGAAGGAATTCTAATAACAATCCTAAGAAGTTTGTTCCTGCAACTTATAAATAGCTGCCAAACCTCACTGCTGAAGGAACCCCCCCTCCACTGAATAATGTTATCACTCATCAACAGCTGCCTTACCTCATTGCTGAAGGACCCACCCTCCTATGAATACTGCTATCACATCCCCTGAGGACCCATTAGTTGATCTATCTGACTCCCCTTCCACTAGTCCAATAAGTGAATCTCCAATAATGTTTGTCAGGAAAGAAGTCAATGACATGATCATTGTTACTCCTACAACCCCCAGCCTTGATTGGAAGGATGTGTGGTGTCCCACACGCAATTGTCTCTAAAAATGTACCTAGGGAAAACAACATTGCTGCTATGTAACAGACATTAGAAGAGGACTGGAAAATCCAAACAGCAAGGAAAAAAAAAAGTGACAAAAGTGCAGAAACTCCAACAAGGGTCAGCTTCAAAAAGGATAGAAGGAAAAGCAATGGTTAAGAATGGTTCCCCCTCTATAACTTCTAGAGGAAGAACTAGATCCAGATCACTGTCATCCCTCCACCTTCCCCCACTTAATGATTACTCTCCTTTATCGGAACATCAGGGGTGTGGCTCACCCCCGTTCTCTTAAAAGATTCTTACACCTCAATTATAAATACAAGCTTTAGTGCATAGCCATTCTTGATTCTAGGTTCATAAGCATCCTCAAAAACTCATCAAGATGTTTTCTGGTTGCTCTTACTTTGCTAATATCAATAATAAAATCTTGATTTTCTGTAGAAAAGAAATCAGGTGGCACATTCGGGTGGATCATCAGCAATTTGTTCATCTCTCATTCCTAATAAATGTCCACTTGGGCTTTACTTCTTTCATCTATGCAGGCTGTACTAAAGACGATAGAAGAGAGCTTTGGACCTGCCTTCATCATATTAGTGAACAGATGACCTCTCCCCTGTTAGTGGGTGGGGTGGGGGACTTCAATTGTATTACCTCTTCTATAGAAAAATCTGGAGGTAGGGCTCCTAACTTATCCAAACATCAATCTTGTTGGATTGTTTAACCTTGAATTTAAGGGACCTACCTTTACTTGGAAAAAGAGACAGAAAGAGTTGATAGGTTTCTTAATGACTTTTGGTTCTCCCACTTCCTACTTACATTGTAACCCATCTAAGCCTTGTTGGCTCTGACATTAGGCCTCTACTGATAACGATTACCTCCTTTGAACAAACCCTCTCCTCTTCCTCTTTTAGATATCTCAACATGTGCTCCACTCATCCCTCTTTTCTTAGTACTATTTCTAACCAATGGAAAGGTGTCTCTCATCCTGAACCCCTGGTCAAACTTAATCTGCTACAAGTAAAAACTGGGCAAGCCTTAGAAAGTGGGGTTGGGAAGCTTTTGGTGATGTTCTCACAAATGTAGTCTCAGCTCACAAATGTGGTCTCAGCTGAGAAAGAAGTAGAAAGGCTTGAATTGGGAGCTCAAAATGGGATAGTGGAGGATAAAGTACTTCTAACTGCACATAAAAACTTACTTACTGCTATTGAATGCCAGGAGTAGTTCTTGAAACAAAGGCTTCCATTAATATCTTTACAGATGGTGAGAGAAACGCCAAATTCTATCATGCATATATTAAATACAAAAGGAAGTGTAATACAATACATTCTACTCAAAATGTTGAGGGGATTTGGCTTCATGACAACACTGAAATTGCCAGGGATGCTACTACTTATTATAAAAATTTACTGAATCAAGTCCCTACTACTAGGCCTCTAATTAACAGGCACTACTTCTCTGAAGAGTTGATCTGAACCAAAAACCATAGACTCACTAATCCTCCTAATGAAAAGGAAATCTAGGAGGAATTAAACTCCATTGACAGTTCAAAGACTGCAGGGTCTAATGGATTTAGAGCATATTTCTACAAAAAATCCTGGAAAATTATCAAAACTGATGTTATTGCTACTGTGGACAATTTCTTCCAAGGTTACAACCTCCCTAATCATTTATGTGCTTCCAACAATGTCTCGGTATCTAAATCTGAAATTCAGAAAACTTGGGATCATTTAAGGACCATCTGCCTTACCATTGTTCTCAATAAAGTTATCAACAAAATTATTGTAACTAGACTCCAACCCTACCTTGACATTCTGATCAAACAGAATCAGATTGCCTTTGTCAAGAGTAGGTCCATTATTGACAACACTTTGCTGGCCCAAGAACTGCTCCTAGATTTGGATAAGCCTTGCAGAGGAGGAAGTCTTATTTACAAGCTGGACATCAAGAAGGCTTATGATATAATCAATTGGGACTTTATCCCGGACATTCTCTCAACTAGAGGATTTCAACCCATGTTTTGCAAGCTTATTCACAGATGGCTTCTTAATAATGAACACTCCATTCTTATCAATGGGCAAGCTTGGGGTCCTTCACTGCTACAAGAGGCTTGTAGCAAGGGGACCCAATGTCCCTAACAATTTTAATTCTTTCAATTGACTACCTATCTAGAATTTTTGATGAATCCATTCTGACCCAAAGCTACTCTAGATACCATCACTTATCCAATATAGCCATTTCTCACCTACTGTATGCTGATGGTATCATGGTGTTCTCCAGTGCTCACAAGAATGCTGTTAAGAAAGTTTTTCAGAGCCTCCAGATGTTTCAATTACACTCAAGGATGACTTTCAGTTCTGATAAGTGCCATCTGATCTTCAAAAAAAAATCTTCCCCCAATTGTAAATAGTGGGCTTCAAATTATACTGGTTTCTCTTGTACTCAACGTCCAATCAAATATCTTGGAGTGCTCCTCCTCACTAGCAGATCAAAACAAATTAAATTTGATGAAGTCCTCAATAAGATTACTTCCTATCTCTCAGGATGGACTCAGTCCTTCCTCTCCAATGATGGTAGAATCACATTACTCAAGAGTATGCTCAAAACTTTCCCCTCCTACATCCTCCAGATGACCAATATAAGGAAAAGTACTCAACTTCAGATGGAGAAGGCTTTCAACAGGTTCTTGTGGTCAGGTCAAAGACACCAAATGCATTGGGCTTCTTGTTAGAAGGCAACTAAACCTCTTATGGCTTTGGGTATTGGTTTTAAAGGTCTGAACCAACTTCTTCAAGTTAACCTGTGTAAGATCTGGATTAAGTTCAAAGCCCAATCCTCCTTGTGGGCAAAATTCATGTGAGGTAAATAATGCAAAGATCAACGTCGTTCTCTTGCTGTTAGAAAATTAGGGGACTCTAAAATTTGGGTGAGTATACTCAAGATCAAACACATTGCTGAAGAATTATTCATACGGGACTTGGGTAAATTGAAGATTAGTTTTTGGTTTGATCAATGGTGTCTTATGGACAGGCTGACACCTTCTTCTCCTGTCCTCAATCCTCACCTTAAAGTTGTTGACTGTTGGGAGGGCAATAATTGGTCACTCCAAAAGCCCTCTACTATCCTACAGGATCCCTCAGTCAATCAAATTGCCAAAATGCATTTTGAAAAAAATAGATATGATAAACCTATTTGGAAAGCTTATGCAAAAGTATCACTAAAGCTGTTTATTCTAATCTCTATTACTGGGAGCAGGTGAATTAGGGAGATAGTGTCTGGAATAAATTTATTTCTACCTCCACGTCTTTTTTTCTGCTGGAGAACCTTTCAAAAATTCTTTCGAACTGATGACATTCTCAAGCTCAAAGGATTGAGAGGCCCGTCTAGATGTTGTTTGTGCTTACAAAAGGAGGAATCACTGCCTCACCTTGTCTTTGAATGAAGCTTTGCCTAGAAAGTCTGGACCCTGAATCTAAATGTCACTAATCTTAATTGGGACAGCGTCACTACCTACTAATAGAACTAGCATGCTTTCAACTATGCTCATGTCCCCTTAATAGTGGCCTGGTTCATTTGGATGACCAGAAACAATTCTATATTTTAGAGTATTCCCTCTAATGCTGCTAAGGTGGTCAAAAAATGTGTAGTTTACCTAAACAAGTTGATAAAGTATAAAAGATTCCCCAATATTTCCAATTCCTACCCTACTGAGAATGTAACTCCTCTTCAAATTTCTAAGGTTTTTTGAAAACCTCCAATGTCTCACACTATTAAGATCAATATAGATGGAATCTTCATTGAAAAGGGTGCTGGTGTGGGAGGAATTTTAAAAAACCACCTTGGTCAATGTCTACTATACTTCTATACCCTAGTTTTTGCTACTGATGTTATTGAGACTGAACTAATTGATGTGTATTGGGCATTAAAACTGGCTACAAAGATAAGATGGAATAACATATGGGTGGAGATGTATTCTACTGTGGTGATTAAACTCGTAGACTCTGAGGAACTGCCTCCCTGTCATCACTCACATTGGATACAATAGATCAAAATGCTCACCTGCCAACTTAGCGTCAATTTTACCTTTATCTAAAGGGATGGCAACAAACCTGCACATTATTTAGCGAGAAATGGTCTCAGCTCCAATATTGTTTCTATCTCTGCCTCCCCCCTCCTCCACTACTTTTCCTACTGCATGGAGATCTGATAAATGTCCCCCATTTTAGAATTGCTGACCACAACACACTCAGGAGATAACTATTTTTTGCTGAAGATTTCTTACTCTTATTTTTTGGGTCTCTTTTTAGACTGTTGGCCATTGTTATTTTGAGGCCTTCACTTTTTTCCTCCCTCTTCTTTTTCTTACACTAGCTGTATTATTTTGTGTTGGGTTGTGTTACAATAAGATTATTTTGTTGGGGTACTCTCTACGCCCCCTTTTTTGTAATCCTTCTTAAGCTAACATGTTGGGAGCCATGAGCAGCTCCTTTTTTCCTATATATATATATATATATATATATTGTAAAAGGAGACAGAGGCCCCTAATTTATTAATCATAAAAAAGATAGTACAAGAGAAGGGACAACAGGAGTCCCTTCCCAAAGTTTAATCAGAAAAAACTCTAATGAAAGGTAGAGCCACAAGGTCTCCTCTCAGCAATAATTCTAAATGGGGGTTAGGAGAAATGCCAACCCAAGGGAGCTCAGAGTGTAGGCCAACATTTGCTAACCAATGGGCTTGTCTATTTCCTTCTCTCAATATATGGGAGAAGGAGATGCTAATTCCCTCACTTAAGGAGTGAATACATTTGATCCATTGCAGCAGGTACCATGGAGTAGGCCCTTACAGGAGAATGGAAGTAGAGTAAACACTTCTCTTTGTCACTTATGAACACCCCTCCTATTCCAGCATAAGGAGTAAAAAAAATTCCATCAGTATTAACTTTAATTCCACCCTTAGGAGGAAAAGCCCACTGAATAAGTGCATGCTTAATTTTTCTGGGTAGACAGTAGGAAGTGCTGTGAAGGATTTCACGAAGCTTCCTATGACAATACAATTTCTGCAAGTAGCTGAGGCAGTTAGTAGCAATGGTAACAGCTTCCACATTGGTGTCTTCATATTTTAGCTTATTTCTAGCCATCTATATGAACCAGGCTGTGATACAAGGAATAGGGGGTAATTCTTGGGCCTACCAATCCTTCCAGCTAAGAGAAAAATCACTCCAAGATAGCTGAACAGTATCTAACTTCAATTTGTGCATCAAACAGTTCTAAACTTTCTGAACAGTGGTACAGTGAAAAAATAAATGTTGAATAGTTTATTCTTGGGATTTACAAAACCCACAGCTACAAGGGCCTCTTAAACCTTTTAACTTCAGTATCTCATCTGTATGAAGAAAGCCATGAATTAATCTCCAAGAGAAAAATGACATAGAATGGGAAAGGAATTTATTCCACACACAGTTGCCCTGATTGACTTCATGTTGTGGAAAACAGAAGTTAGATATGGAAGCTGATAGAGAGTGGGACACCTTCTTTTTCACAATCAATTTATCTTTACTTTCTCTATCAATGCTGCATTTCAAGACTTTCTTTAGGATTATGTTATCCAGTATGTTCTGTAGAGCTTGCTGATTCCACTCACCATTGAGCCATAACTCAGCCACCTGAGTTGCAGGATTAAAGTGAGAAGTAGATGAAGGGTTGATTAAGCTATCACCAGTCCAATTATCCAACCAAATATTAAGCTTACCCTCTCCCAATTTCCAAATAAATAAGTTTTCAACCTGTGTCCTTACCTTAAGCATATTAGTCTAGGCCCTGGAATCACATAGACTTTTAGTGACAAGGGAAGGATGCATTTCTCTGCAGTATTTTCCCTTCAATAATTTAGCCCAAAGAGAACTTTGAGCACTAAACATACTCCAAAGCTTACAGAAGTTGATTTGAGAGATTTGTTGGATACTTTTGAACCCCAGCCCACCAGCTCTAGTACTTCCACAAAGTTTTTGCCACCTGGTCCAATGCATTTGTTTCCTCTGACCTGACCACAGAAATCTGTTAAACATTCTTTCAGAGTAAATTGGGTGGATTTCTTCATTACAGAAGCCTGAGAGATATAGGATGGAAGAGCTTTCAAGACAGTTTTGAGAAGAGTAACTCTACCCCCATTGGAAAGGAAGGAGTTAGCCCAGCAGTTCAGCTTGTCCTGAATTTTGGTGACACACTCATCAAATTGGACTTGCCTTGTTCTCCCCTTCAATAGAAAAGTACCCAGGTATTTTAAAGGCAAAGACCTGGAATTGAATCCACTGAGGTCTGCAATCCATTGTTTGATTTTAGGCTTAACACTTTTGTTGAACACCAATTGGCATTTCTTTGTGTGAATTGCATACCAGAACATTCCTGAAACTTCTTTAGGCATTGAAAAACCAATTTAACAGTTGGCTTAGTTGCTTTGTCAAAGATAATAACATCATTAGCAAATGATAAATGATTAACAGCAAGGTTAGATCTATGACTGTAGAGTGTGTGAGGGGATGAAACCATAAGTTGATTCAAGAGTCTAAAGAGGTAATAAAAAACAATAATGAATATAGTAGGAGATAAGGGGTCACCTTGCTTGATTCCTCTAGATGAAGAGAAGAAACCATCAGATTTACCATTTATGAACACTGATTGAGATTTGTTTCTTAGCCATCTGTGTATCAGCAAGATAAAATGATGAGAAAATCCCTTAGCATATAGCACTTCCTTAATGAACTCCCAGTTAATGGTATCATAAGTCGTTCTAATGTCAAATTTAAATATTAGGTTCCCACCTCTGTAATGCTTATCCAGATCCATCACTAATTCTTAAGCCAATAGAACATTCGCCAACAGAACACCTCTGTAATGCTTATCCAGATCCATCACTAACTTTTGAGCCAACAGAACATTCTCCACTATGCTTCTCCCTTTTATGAAAGCTGGCTGTTAGAGACTAATAAGCTAGGGTAGGTGGGGTTGGAGTCTGTTAAAGATCACCTTACTAATAATTTTAGAGAGCACATTGGTAAGGTTGATAGACCTGAAATGATCCCAAAAGAATGCAGAAAAATTTTTGGGAATTAGAGTTATAGTTGAGCCTTTAAAGTAGTTGGGAAAATCCAAACCTCTAAAGAAACCTTGAACAACCTTAATAATGTCATCTTTGATGATCCTCTAGGATTTCTTATAGAAATCAGCTAGAAAGCTATCAGGACCTGCCACTTTAGAGCTCTCAATGGAAGCCAAGGCAAACCAAATTTCCTCTTCCCCGGGAATTGAAGCCAGATCCAGCCCCCTAGTATAGTTCTTATCCATGCAAAACAATCCCTGCTGAATAGGGAGCCTAAAAACTGGAGGTTGGTCAAAAAGTGTTTGGTAGTAATTAATAGCACTGGTAGCAATCAGGTCTTCAAAATGGAGCCACTGTCTAGCAGTATCCTTAATCTTATTTATAGTATTACACTTTCTTCTATAATTAATACAAACATAAAAATATTTTGAGCTTCTATCCCCCTCACAAAATTTGGTCTTTACAGTTTTTTGGGCATAAAACTCCTCTTGCATGCAGATGGCATTCTTCAAATTTTCATTTGCTAGCTTGAAATCCTTCTCCAAGTCTGGGTTGGCCTCTAAGCTAGCTTCCAAATAAGCAACTTGCTTTTCAGCCTCCAACACTTTCAAGTTCATGTCTCCCACTGTATTCCTATTCTAGTTAGATAAGTGTTTTCCTAACTTCTTTGGCAGTTGCCATAGCTTAATCAGAGGGTTAGAGTGATGACAATCCCTCCAAACCATAGTGACCTGATTAAGAAACTTTTAATGAGAAGACCACATATTAAGGTATCTAAAGCTTGACTTGTGCTTGGCATTAGATGCAGAAATAGTCAAAAGCAGTGGTCTATGATCTGAGCCTGTCATGATGAGATGTTGCACTGAAGTGTGTAGGAACTCACTATGCCAAAGGGAATTCACAAAAATTATATCTAACCATTCCCAAAGAAGACCCCTTCTCCTGGTAAACCTTAGGCCAGAAAAACCCAAGTCATAAAGACCAGCCAAGTTTCTTTTATCATTAAAGTAATTCATCTAGTTAATATCAGGAGGGTTGCCTCCCAACTTTTCAGAAGGGACATAAATAGAGTTAATGTCCCCACCAACCATCCAAAAAGAGTTGCAATAGCTATTTAAAGCTAGTAAACTATCCTAAAGCTCCTTTCTAGCACTTGGAGAGCACCCAACATAAACAAAAGTTGTCAGACCTTCCTGACCCTCAAATTGAAACTTAATATGGAGGAATTGTTGGTGATCCCACAAGATGCTGCAAGACACCTCCTTCCTATGTAACACCCAAATTTTGTTATTCTTATAAGAGAGATGTAAAAAATCAGGGAAATTATTAACAACTCTCTAGGAGTTTTTAGAGACCATTGGCTCCAAAATAGCCATCAGCAAAAATTTATACATCATATTCAAGGCCATAAGTCTGTTAAGGAATTTAGGACGTGCCAATCTCCTAACATTCCAGAAAAGAGTATTCATAATCCAATAGATATTGATTTACCCCTCATTCTAGCTTTAGCCATATCCTCCTTAATTTTTATATGGGATTTTCTATCCCTGAGGGTGTAAGTTCCCTCCTTAACAGTATTCAATACCTAGAGGCCCTTCTTCTTTTTTCTATATTTTTGGACAAGACATTCATCATCCAGTGTTGTCTGCAAAGCCTCAATTATTTTAGTATCAATAGGATGATCCCTAAGGATCACCTCTTCCCCTTCATTCTGATTTGTTTGGACCATAGGAGTATCTATTTCGTTTTCAATTTCAGCACTCGTACAATCTTTATTTATTACTTCTGTGATAATCAGGTTGGTAATTAGAGGCTCTGCTTCTGTATTGGCATTGCTACAAGGACTGTTATCATCCTGCTAGTCTTCAATTCCATTGTCAGTTACTTGGACTAGATTAGTGCCTTGAGGTCTAGCATCCACAATGACCTTGGTGATATGATGATTTACTGGATTATCATTTTCCTCTTCTCTTAGATGCTGACCCAGGGGTTCCATAGAGAAAGGGTCAGCCTCCTTAGGGACCCAACCAGTAGACCTTCTAAGATGAGGATGGAGTTTATAACATTTGTTGTCAGTATACCCAAACATGCTGCAGTGGAAACAGTAGTAAGGCTTCTGTTCAACAACTATCTTTCGCCGATAGCCATTGTGCTCAGTCCCCAACCAAATTTCCTCAACAGCAGGGAGGGTGATGTCCCTTTCTACTAAGTTTTCGGCAACTGAAGTTCTGGAAAGGTTGTAAGTAGGAACATCCAATTTGAGAGGTTTCCCCAAGGCTTGGCCAATATTAAACAAAACTTTATGGTTGAAGAAATGTAGCTTTAACCCTGGAAGTTTGAACCAAATAGGAACTACAGGGAGTAGATATAAGTAATAATATGATAACAAAAGAATACAAGCTATATATATAGATAACATAAGTAGATATACAGAGAATCTACAGTGAATACAAAAGAATACAAGCTTTATATATAGTAAAAATAGCTACTTATGGCTCCTTATATGTTGATAATAACAAAATAATACAAAAAAGGAGAAGGGAAAAAGGATCACCACTAATTACAAAAGACAACCTAAGATCAAAGGGGTTCCTCATTTCACAAAAACACAACAATCAAGCTCATGGTGTAGTTATAAGTCTAAGGTGTGGGACATGTAGTTTTTCCCCCAGAAGAAAGAAGGAACGAGATGAGGGAGGAGTGGTAAACACAAAAACCATCTGAGATTCATCTCCATCAATGGCTAAGAAGTTGGCAGGTCTATTGCCTTCTTTGTAAATAAAGGAAAAACAAACCCTCATCTCCATGGTTAGTTGTTGCATCTGAGTTATCCACTGCTGAATGTGTCAAGGGGAGTTGATTTTCCTATCATGTGATCAACTATCTAAGAAGAATCCACCTCAGCTTGTAAGGGAGTCCGCCTATTCAGAAGAGCCATCTTAAGAGCCCAATATAAAGTAGCAGTCTCAGCTTCTATGGCATCTTACCTTGATTGGGGATTTAAAATAAAGCCTGCAGTTGTCTTTATGATCTCTGAAGACCCCTCCAATGCCAGCTTTTTTTGGGGAAAAACTACTATCAATGTTGACTTTAATAAAAGGATACAAGGATTTTTGCTAACAATTTTGATTATCTTGTAATTTTTCTATTCAACTGTTTTGCAAATCTACAAGATGTTAGGAAAGTTTTTCCATTGGATTAGTTTCCTGATATAAGCCAGGTAGTTGGCCACCACCTTGTCAGTGGTAACATCAATATCATCACGTTTTGCCTTATATCTGATAGCCCAAAAGAACCAAGCAGTAATAAAGGGGATGGGACCAAGCTTCAGCCTATGTCAGTCAATCAAGCATTCACCTAAATTAGTCCATCCTAGATTGATGGTGTTGATATGAAAATGTGGTTGCAGGGATTTCCACACATTCTTTGAGAAATCATAGGTGAAGAAAAGATGGCTAGTAGACTTCATATCCTTTCTGCATAGTTGACACTTAAAGGGACCCTTCAGCCCTTTTAGCTTCAGTATTTCTTCAGTTGGGATTAGATCATTTAACACTCTCCAAGAGAAGAACAACATGGAAGGTGTTAAAAATTTGTTCCACAAGTATTCACTCCAAGGAATCTTACCCCAATGATACAGCTTGTTATATATAGTTTTAGAGATGCTTTGGTTGGAGCTGGGAATTAAGGCAACTTTGTCTTTCCTGTTTCTGTCAAACTGGATTTTGGCGACCATCCTAACTGAGTGATCATTCAGCATTGTTTGAAGTAGCTCGTCAGACCAGAATTGCTTAATACAGTAGTCCTTTACCAACAAATTATTAAAATGAATATCATCTAAAAGTTCTATGAAGTTTGTTGGGCACCATTTATCCAAACAAAAACTGATATTCCCTTGACCTTTCTCCCAAATGTAGAGTTTTTCTGTAGTTTCCCTCACTTTTAGCATTTGGCTCCAAATTCTGGAATCCCCTAACTTTCTAGAAAATATGTTTGGATGCATAGTTTTGTAGTATTTAGCATGCAAAAATTCTGCAATATATTATCTTTTTGTTTGAATTTTAACCACAGTCCACACATGCTGATATTTTGTAATTGCTGAAGTCCCTTGAAGCCTGGTCCACCAAAATGTAAGGATTTTTCCACCTTTTGCCAACTTGCCCAAATCATTTGCTTTCTTTGTCCAGTCCAAAGAAATCTATTGAATGCTCTCTCCAATAGTAGCTGGGTACTTCTCTTCATTACCTCCACTTGTAGAATGTACATGGGAAGGAGGTGAGGATGCTCTTCAAAAGAGTTACCCTGCCCCCATTAGAAATGAAAGGGTTAGTCCAACATTGAAGTGTGGAGTTGATCATATTCACTTCCTTATCAAAATGTATTTGTTTGGTTCTTCCATTATTTAAATAAACCCCAAGGAATTTGAAAGGAGTAGTCATGGAGGTGAAACCAGTGAGTTCAAGAGTCCAATGTCTATAGGATGTGGAGACTTTTTTACTGAAAAGAACTTGACATTTTTCCTTATTTAACTTAAGTCCTTATGTGTGTTGAAATTTCTATAAACAGTAATGTAGAGTATTAACAGCTGCCTTATTAGCTCTAGGGAAAATTAGGATGTCATCTACATAAATTAAATGGTTAATATCCACTTTAGATCTGTTATGGTTTTTTTATGTTGTAGCTCTTTGTTTGGCAAGGTCTGTCAATCAGTTTGGACAAGTAATCCTGTGCAAGTATTAATATGGTTGAGGAGATGGGGTCTACTTGTTTCAAACCCCTAGTGGCCGTGAAAAAACCATGAGCATTACCATTGATCAACACTGAGTTTGCATTACCCTCAAGCCATCTTTTGATAATCTGGAAGGAATCTATAGAGAAACCCCTTGCCCTCAAGATCTCTATGATGAACTTCCAGTTAACCATGTCATAAGTCTTTTTTAAGTCTAGCTTATATATCATATTGCCCCCCCCCTCCTACATGGTTTCTTTAAATCCAATAGTAATTCTTGAGCTAGTAACACATTATGTCTAATGATTCTCCCTTTCACAAAAGCTGCTTGCTTTGGGCTGATCAGATGATGTAGTTGAGGTTGAAGTCTATTAACTAGGATTTTGCTAATAATCTTGCTGATCACATTAGTTAGGCTAATAGTTTTGAATTAGTTCCACTTTTCTTTTAGGGAAGATTTAGGGATAAACACAATGGTGGTTGCACTGAAATAGTTTGGTAGTGGATGACCCTGGAAAAAGAACTGTATTTCCTTGATAACATCTTCATTAATGACCTCCCAAGCCCTTTGATAGAAGTCAGCTGTGAAGCCATCAGGGCCAGCAGATTTGGCACTATCAATGGATAATAGAGCCTATTTAATTTCCTCCTTCTTTGGAAATTCAGCGAGATTCAAACCAGTTGTGAAATCTTGATCAGAGCTAAACAAATTGGTATCAATCTACTCCCTTTCAGTATGTTTGCAATGTATAAGTTCTTGGCAGTATGCCACAGCACTATCAGCAATCCCTGCCTCATCTCTAATCCAGTTTCCATGATTTTCATTGATTGGGTGGATTGTATTACACTTCCTTTCATACTTTATGCAGGCATGATAATACTTATTGTTTCTGTCCCCATCAGTAAATTTGGTTTTAGAAGCCTTCTCTTTTAGAAATTGTTCCTGCCAATCAACAGTAGTTAAGAGCTTCTCATTGGCCTCCAAAAGGGAGGCCTCATCCACCTTTCCAATGCTATGGTCCTTCTCCATTTGCTTCAAATCCTTCTCAGACTTCTCCACTATATTCAGATGGTTCCCAAAAGAGTTCCAGTTCTAGTGATTTAAAGCCTTTCAACCTTTTTTTGCAGATTCCAAAGTTGGATTAAAGGGTTTGGGTGATCACAGTCCCTCCAATGCTCTTTTACATTCTGTATGAAGTCCTTATGATTGGACCATACATTCAAGTACCTGAAGGAATGCCTGAAGTTTTGTTCATTTGCAGAGATGGTGATCAGCATGGATTTGTGGTCAGATCCTGTTAGGCTAAGATGAGTTATGGTGGTCTGCAGAAAGTTCTGAATTTAGCTATTATTTGCTAGCATTCTATCCAATCTTTCCCAAATTCTCCCCCTTATCCAAGTAAAATCAGGACCATTGTATCTCAAATAAAAAGACCAGCATTATAAATATTATCATTGAATTCAGTCATTGTAGATATGCATGGAGTTATCCACCCAGTTTCTCAGCAATAGATGTTGAAGTCACCCCCTACTATCCAAACATTGTCTGTTTGACTTTTGATGTTGTGTAATTCTTTCCACAGTTCTTGCCTTGCTAATTTTGAGTAACCTGCATACACAAAAGTAGCACAGCCTGCCATGCCAACCATATTGAAAGGCAAATGCATAAATTGGGGATGGTTCAGCTGGACAGTGCATTCCATTTCAGTTCTGCATAATATCCAGATTTAATTATTCAGATTAGAAAATAAAGAATAACCAGGGAAATATTTTGTATATTTTTGAGGATTGTGATGAACCATATGTTCCAAAATAGCCATACACCAAAATTTGTACTTTTTATTTAAATATATAAGTCTTTTTATAGAGAGGGGGTGAGCAATCCCCCTTATATTCCAACATAGCAAGTTAATCATGTTGGTGGGGTGGATGAAGGGAGGGTTGGGATCTGGATCTGGTCCTTCCTCTTATTGGTTGGATGTTTGATTTCATGTGAGCATTCTAGCCTTCCATGGTGTTTGCAGTAAGATCTTCCAAATTCTTCTTTTCTTCTAACTTTGATTTGCTTTTCTTCTTTGCCTTCAGAATTTTCTAATCTGTTTCCATCAGGTGGTTCATATCTAACAGCATCTTATCAGATGGTTTTTTGGCCTCCATAATCTCCCTTTCAAGTACTGATCCAGTGGCTTAGGTAGGAGAATCCATACTTCCTTCTCCAAAATCAAGACGAGGAGAGGGAGCAGCATTTCCTCCCTCTTCCAAAGTAAGAACAATTAAAGGAGCAGTATTTTAAGTTCTCATAGATGTTCCCATTTGTAAGTTCTGGTGATTGAATGGGGGGTTTTCTGCCTCAGCAGCTGTGAGTTGATGTGTATCTTGTCCTCCAGAATTCAATTCATTTTCTCCTTCTGTAGGAGGGATGTGCCTCCTTTCAACATTTAGGAGGGAAGATTCCTTAGGGGAGTTATTTTAGTTCCTTTTAGTGGGGGATGTAGCCTGTAGAACCTTTCAACAATATGTCCAAACATCTTACAATGTTGGAAATAATAAGGATGTTGCTCTATAACAACCTCCTACCAAAACCCATTAATATCATCTCCAATCCAAACTCTTTTCATCTCTGAAAGGGTTATATTCCTCTCTATTAGGATTCTTGCAATTGCTGGCCTAGCTTTATTATAAGTAGAAGCATCCACCTTTAAGGGCATTCCAATTGCATATCCTATGTTAAATAGGGCATTCAGACTGAAAATATGAGTGGTAGACCTGGCAATTTGAACCAAATGGGAACCACAGGTGGCTCTTTGTTAGGGTCAAAATCAGGAGCCCATTTCAGTATTTTTATATAAGTTCCAGGAAATATTATGGATTGCTTGGCAAACACCCAAAAATAATACTCTTCCGTGGTGAGTTGTAAGTTGTATTAGGAGGTGTCTTCCATCAAGTAATCCAAGTTTCCATGCTCCAATAAAGTGAAGGGATTCAAAGTAGTTCCTAATCAGCTCCATTTTAGGATGTCCCAAACTAAACTTCCTAATGAGGGTGAACTGTACTTCCCTATTGAGTTCAGTGATTTCAAGTGTAGAAAAGAAAACAGCAGGCTCCCCATCCTTGAGTCCCATAGGGTGAATGCAAGGGGAGGAACCCTTACCAGTAGCTATATCATGGAAGGCTTGTATGAAAACTAGTTTATCCGGGTCTTGCATGATATCATTGGCTTTTCCATCCACCCCAGCAAAAGTGGCTCTTGTCCATTATGCATTCATTTCTAAGTCAATAGGAAGAGCCATTTGATAGTACCCACGCCAAAGCAGAGTTCCACTACCTCAGGCTCCAATGAAATAATAATTTTTGGAAAACCTTATAACCCGGGAAGGAGGAAACACAAAAGCTGACCTCCAAAGTAGAAACCAAGCTGCAAGTAGACCCCTTACGATCACCACTAACTCACCATACACCTCTAACTAGCACTAAGGAATTGTCGTCTCCCTAGAAATCCTATTAGAGCCCCAGCTGCCACCATCTCTCTCATATATATATATATATATAAGGTTTTAGCAAAATGGTTGATTTCTATCCTCTTGGTGGTTTTTTTCTGCACTTTCTTGGTCATTCTTTTTGGCTTT
Organism: Phalaenopsis equestris; assembly: GCF_001263595.1. NCBI lineage: Eukaryota > Viridiplantae > Streptophyta > Magnoliopsida > Asparagales > Orchidaceae > Phalaenopsis > Phalaenopsis equestris. Next base: position 140,095 of record NW_018224712.1, on the reverse strand, counting down.
AGTGTTTTTGTGTCCTTAGGTTTGTTGTTAGCTAAGTTTCCTTAGTGTTTCCCTCTTCCCGGGTGAGTGGTTTTTTTTTAATTTTAATGTTCCATTAGCGATTTGGTCCTTCCTACTGAGTAATCTCTTTGTGTTCTAGAGTTTTACCTTTTCTCTGATGGCTACTTTGAATGCTTTAGATATGGCCACTAATATACAGTGGGCAAAACCTATATTTGATGATATAGTGGGTAAGGGGTTTGATACATTGAAGAACTATGATGACTTGGCTTTTCCTCAATCATTCCATGAGGGCTCTGACCCTATATTCAAGCCAATTAGCAGAAAAGGAGGAAGGTTAACTATTTTCTATATGGAGCATGATATTCAAGGACTGAATGATTGATGCATGTATACATTGGTTGCCAAATTTCAACTTGTCCATCCAAAGATGGAAGCCTTTTGCAAATTTTTTGACAACTTAAAGTTGAAGGGGGCTTGGAGAGTGGGTTTACTGGATGGTAGACATATTCTAATCAATATTTCTCAGGAAGAGGGTTATGTCAGGCTATTCTCTAAAGAAAAGCTAAAAATTGAAGGGGTGTCTATGAAGCTCCTTAAGTGGTCACCTGATTTTGACCCTAGTAAAGAACTCCCTATAGTACCTATTTGGTTTAAACGCCCTAGTTTAAAGTTGCACTTCTTCAATCACAAAGTGTTATTCAATATTGCTAAAGCATTGGGAAGACCTTTAAAATTTGATGTTCCTACATTCAATATATCTAGACCTTCAGAAGCAAGAATATTGATAGAGAGAGATATTACCCTTCCTACAGTGGAGGAGATTTGGTTGGGAACTGAACACAATGGTAATTGGCAGAGAGTTATTGCTGAACAAAGGCCTTGTTATTATCACCATTGTAATATGTTTGGACACACTGATGATAGGTGTTTCAGGTTGCATCTTAGATTAATAAAAGGGCCAACTGATGTCCCTAGGGAGTCTGAGATCTTGGTAACTAAAAGTGAGGCCCAAGAAGTCAGAGATACTGACCATGTTCTCCAAGAGAATACTGGTTTTAGTGCTAGTGGTTCTTACACTTTAGTTACTGATGGGGAGGGGTTGGGTATTCCCCCCTGCCATGGGGTGGAAATTGCTACTTTTATTCCTACAGTTAGTAGGGAGGCCACAGGACTGGTTGGGGAAGGTGAGGAGGTTAGTACCAGCAATGTTTTGTCTGGCCAACCAGGTGCTGCTATTCTATTGGGGGCTTTTATCTAGATTGAATGGCCATCCAACAATTAAACATTGCTTTGAAAGAGGAATGGAAATTGTAAAAGTCTAAAAAGAAGAAGAAAGGAGCTATGGTGTTAAAAAATCTTATGGAGGGTAGTATGAATTTGGTTGAGGGGTCTTCTCAGCAAGGACTCTTGACTTCTCAGGTTAGAACTAGAAGGATGGGGAAATCCACTTTCTTTTGATGATGAATTTCTTGTACTGGAATGTTTGGGGGTTGGCACATCCTAGATCCTTTAACAGACTCCTTGCTCTTAATAAGAAGTACAAGTTTTGGATTATTGCCATTTTGGAGCCTATGGTCTCCTAGCATCAACATAGAATCTTAAAGAAATTCCATGGGTTTTATTTCTTCTCTAACTTAATAATAAAATATGGATTCTTTATGAAAAGAAAGTTGTTTGCATTGTTTTAAAGGACAATGCATAGTTCCTTCATCTGAATATCACTCTTGGGGGTAGCTGTGGTCAGGACACTTTTATCTATGTTGGGAGCTCTTCTTTGGCTAGACAGGAGCTGTAGTTTCACCTCAATGATATTAGTAGATCTTTGAACTCCTTCTGGTTAGTTGGAGGGGATTTTAACTGCCTTTCTTCCCCTACTAAAAAACTTGGGGGTAGGGCTCCTGATCAGAACCTTATTAATAGCTTTAATGACAACATTCATTCACCGAGATTATTTAATTTGGGATTTTTTGGCCCAAACTTTACCTGGAGAAGAGGCAATATTTGGGAAATACTTGACAAAATTTTGGTTGATGATAATTTGCTCAAGGAATTCCTTCATACTTCTATTCAACATCTTACTATGACCTATTCTGACCATAGACCCTTCTAATCACCATCTTAGCATCTCCAACCATGAGTAAATCTTCTTTTAGGTTTCTTAATATGTGGCCTTCATAATGTGATCTCCTTCAGCAGGTTCCTCAGGTCTAGAAGGATTGTGTTTATCACAATCCTTGGGTTAAACTTTGGAAACTTAAAAAGAAACTAGGTAACCATCTTCCTTAGTAGAATTGGAAGACTTCTGGGAATATAGTTGTCAGGGTGCAGGAAGCTAAAAGAGAGGTGGCACAGTAGGAAGCACTACTAGAAGATCATCCTGAGGTTAGTAATAATTATTTTTTTCTAATGATAAGTTGGTGAATACCATTGCCATGCAGGAGGAGTTTTATGCCCACAAAGCTGCCATTAATAAGTTATGTGAGGGAGACAGAAACTCTAAGTTCTACCATGCTTGTATTAGTTATAGAGGAAAGTACAATACTATTTACAAAATTTAGGACTAGTGGCAGGTGGAAGTATACTGCTGAGTGTATTGCTTCTAGTGGTGTTAATTACTTTCAGGGAATCATTACTCAACCTCAGACTTCCAGAATTCTTTTTCTACGGGAGCTTTTCAGGGAGCATCTAGATTATACAAAGACATTGGATATGGCCTTTGTGCCACATGAGAAGGAGATTTGGAATGCTTTATCTTCTATTGACAGCTCTAAAGTTGCTAGACTAGATGGCTACATAGATGATTTCCATAAGAAGGCTTGGAACATTGTTAAGTTTGATGTAGTTGAGGCCATCCAAAGTTTCTTCAAGGGTGTTGATCGCCCAACTTATTTTAATTTCTCTACCATCACTATGATACCTAAATATAAAGATAAATTCAAATGGGAACACTTTAGACCTATTAGCCTCACTAATGTCTTGTCTAAAATCATTAGTAAGGTGATAGCAGCTAGAATTCAGCCTCATCTCTCTCATCTCATCAATTATAACCAATCAGCATTTATTCAAGATAGAAGTATTTTGGATAATGTGTTGCTGGTAGAGGAATTGGTACTTGACTTGGATAAACAGTGTAGAGGGGGTAATGTGATCTATAAGCTGGATATTAAAAAAGCCTATGACATTATACATTGGGGCTTCATTGAGGAGCTGCTTGCTGCTAGAGGCTTTTTACCTTCAGCCATCTCTCTAATTAATAGATATCTTGCCAAAAACTATTAATAAATTTTTATTAGTGGTTGCTCCCATGGGTTTTTCAGTGCTTTTAGAGGTATAAAACAAGGAGATCATCTATCTCCCTATATTTTTATCCTTTATTTTGATTATCTTTCAAAGCTTCTTAATCAAATGGCTTTCAGGGCTCCCCATACATTGTATAGACATAAATCTAATATGATTATCAATCATTTAGCTTTTGTTGATGATGTTATCCTTTTTCTCCAAAGCTACTAAAACTGCAACTAAATTGTTTCTTCAATGCTTAGAGACTTTTCAATCTAGTTCTGGTATGCAATCCAATTCCCATAAATGTTTGGTGGTGTTCAACAAAAAGGTTAAAGTTGAGGTTAAGCACTAGATAGTAGACATTACTGGCTTCAGTACCAAGTCCCTCCCTCTGAAATACTTGGGTACACATCTTTTTAAAGGGAGGACTAAGCAAATCCAATTTGATCACAATGTGGAGAAGGTTCAGGATAGGCTAAATTGTTGGGTGAACTCCTTTCTTTCAAATGGTGGTAGAATTACACTCTTAAAAAGTGTTCTGGCAACCCTCCTCTCTTATCTATCCCAGATGGCTTTCATGAAGAAGTCCACTTAGGTCAGTCTTGAAAAGATTTTCAATAGATTCTCGTGGGCTGGTATGAGGAAATAAACCCATTTGGTCAGTTGGCAGAAAATCTGTCAGGCTACTAAAGCTGGGGGCTTGGGTTTTAAAAGCTTTCAGTAAATTTTCTACATTAATTTTTGTAAGATTTGGATGAGTTCTAGAGCTCAATCTTCACTTTGGGCTAAATAAATTTTGGGTAAATACTGTAAGGATCAACATTCTACACTGGTGCAAAGAAAATTGGGAGATTCTAGAATATGGACCAACATGTTGAAGGTGAGAGCTGAGGCTGAAAATCTCTTCATTTGGAAAGTGGGGGAAGGAAGTATTAGCTTATAGTTGGATAATTGAACTTTTGAACACAAATTGGCTTCTAAGGTCCCTTTTGTTAATGTTGAATCCTTACAAGTAAAGAATTACTTGGAGGAGGATTGCTGGAATATTCAGAAGCTGCAGTTCTTGGTAGACCTTTCCTTGGTTAACAATATTCTGAAAATTCCTATTGTTCATGCTAAGAAGGATAGATTGGTTATTAAAAAGAGTCTTTCCCAATCTGTGACTTCATCTTTTATGCAGCATTGCTTTCCTCAGTAGGATGTCTGTCGGGGATCAAATATTTGGTGTAACCTTCTTTCCCCTCTATGTCATTTTTCTATTGGAGGTTGTTCCATAAGCTGTTACCCATTGATGACATCCTTAAATTGAAAGGTCTAAGGGGACCTTCTTCGTGTGTTCTATGCAAGTAAGAGGAGTCTTTGCATCATGTGTTTTTTAAATGTGCGGTGGTTCAACAAGTTCGGAGGAGCATTTTGAGGAAGATAAGGATATCTACCCTACAGTTGTCTTGGGAGACTTTTTTCCAATGTTGGATGGATTGGCTGGATTGTCATGTATTTGTGGTGCCTTGAATTTTTGCTTGGTTTGTATGGATGGCCAAAAATAGTATCAAATTTGAGGAGGCTAAGCTTGAGGTGAATGAGATTGCTCATAACTGCTTTGTCTATATCCAAAAATTGTCTAAGTACAATAAGTTCCCTGATATTCTGACTTATCCTGCTATGTGTGCTCCTAAACTTCCTAAATTTTCTTTAGTCTATTGGCAACCTCCACCATCGGAGTGGATGAAAGTTAATGTTGATGGTAGTTACCTTGCTACTCATGCTGGTATTGGGAGGGGGGGATTTTCAGAGACAACTATGAAGCATGCCTTTTGTTCTTTCATTCTCCAGTTATGGCTGAGGACCCATAGGAAGCAAAAGCACAAGCCATTCTCTGGGTCATATCCCTTATAAGAAAGTGGGGTATAAGGAAGCTTTAGCTTGAATCTGATTCCCTTTTCCTTATCATTATTTTGAATGGACTCTTGAGTAGTCCTTGGAACCTAGTTTATTGGTCTACTAACATCAACAATATGAGTATGGGTTTGAGTATTAGATTTTCCCATATTCCTAGGGAAGGGAATCAACAAGTAAATTGGTTGGCAAGAGTTGGGTTGCATTCTAAAAAAGCTCTTCTCAGCAATAGGGTGTGCCAAGATCTAGAGTTTCTTTTGAGAGAAGATTGTTTGTCTCTCCCTTTTGTAAGAACTTCTCTTAGCTAGTTGGTCTTTGTGTGGGATCCCATTTTGTCTAGGATCTCCATAGTTTTTTGTAGCTTTGTAGTTCTACATTTAATGAAATTTGGAGTTGTCCCAGCTCCTTTACAAAATATATATGTGTGTTTGTGTCTATATATATATATATATATATAGAC